>NW_026973671.1:0-7500 GCF_035594125.1 Scylla paramamosain
CTTCCTCCCGTCTCCCAGAGTCTACACACCTGCAGTCTTGAGGTGAGTACACTTACTCTTTTCTTTCCTAGTAATTGTTTTCACTGTGTTTTCTATTGCACACAATTGGAAAAGGTGTTATTCAGAGGCATTGATAACTACACTTAAGTGTTAAGTGTGTGTTTAACGGGTTCTATAAATAATGTTCCTTATCGGGGAGAACAAAGTGAATTGTGATTGTTGGGCTAGGTAACAACTGTCCATTATCGGGCGATGCATAGTGAGGGTTGTGTAAGAATAGTTATGTTGGTGTATGGTTGCAGGAGTTAGCAGCCAACGGCGTTAGGTTGCCAGGTGGACGAGTAGGACCGAGTGGTGTCAACGTGAGGGCAGTGTAGCTGATCGTGTGGAAAGTGGGGTGCCAACTCCACTGGTTCTAATTACAAGTCTGGTTGTAGTGCCGGACTGGAGCAACAAATATGCCCATTGGATCGAGAATGTGTAGTGCACTGATGTGGGTAATGTGAACTGGAAATATAAATAAGGATTGAGACAAAATGGTATATTATGTTCCTTGTTACGTGGCACGGCTTCCTATAATCTCCGGCTACTCCTAATTACGAGTAGATGCCTGCCTTTCAGTGTGGTCAACGCCACGACACACCAGGTTTCCTTTAACATTCTCTCTCTCTCTCTCTCTCTCTCTCTCTCTCTCTCTCTCTCTCTCTCTCTCTCTCTCTCTCTCTCTCTCTCTCTCTCTCTCTCTCTCTCTCTCTCTCTCTCTCTGTAAAACAATATAAAAATCGATAACAGCAACAACAACAACAACAACAACCCCAGCTCCACACCATCTGGTTCACCACCACCACAGCCCCAACACAACAGCAACACAACCACAGCCGTTAACACCTGTACCACCACCACCACCACCACCACAACACAAAGTACAAAACAAACTCGTGCAGGAAATTAAATCTGAATTGTGATCGGATTTATATAGTTTTTCCTCTACTTTATTTCCTCTTTCGTATTTCCTCTTTCGTAACAAATCGCTACTGTGCTTTTTTTTGTTTTTATCTCTTCTTTTTCCTACTACTTCCTCTTCTTCCATTTTCCACTTACTCCTTCCTTCTGCCCAATTTATTCACGTGGATTCTCCCCTTTTTTTCCCCCTTTTTCATTCACTATCATTCATTTCCTTCTTCCTTTTCATAATCAACACGTTTTCGCTTCCACTCAATGCCTCTTTCCCTTTTACACATCCATTGTTATTCATTATTTTCCTTTCTCTCATCGATTCTCTCCTTCCCTCTTTCTTTCTTTCTTCACTGCAATTCCTTCCTTCCTTTTCCTTACATTCATTCATTCTTGTTTTCCTCTCCCCATTCGCGCCTTCCTTCCCTCCTCCACACTCCTTCGCTTTCCTTCCTTTCTCCTGCACCTTTCTCTCTCTTGCACCCTTTCATTCGTTTCTCTTGCCCAGTCTCACACTACATATTCCCTCTTTTTCACCTTATTCCTTCCTTCCTCTCTTCTTTCCTCTACATTCTTTTACTCCTTTCCTTGCTTTACACTCCTTCCTCCTATTACCCTCTACCACTCTCACTCTTCCCTTCTTTCCCCTCTTCTTCCCCCTCGTTCTTTCCTCTTGTGCGCTCATATCTTGCATTCTGTTCTCTCTGCACCCACTACACCTCTTCCACCTCCTGCTCCACTTCCCTCCTTCAGCTCTGCATTATTTCGCTTCTCACCTTCTTTCTTCCCTTCAGTAATTGCTCCACACAGACGCCATGTGGGTTAAGCGTGGAGGAGGAAGAGGAGGAGGAGGAGGAAGTGGTGGTGGAGTCCTTTGTAAGGCTTCTATACACCTGTTTAGGCTATTGATGTATGTGCGTGGCTGGTGAGACAAGAGGGATCAAATCAGATAATGAGGGATAGACAGTGGGGTTGAAAGAAGAAGTAGTAGAGGTTGGGTGAAGAACAGTGACAGAAGTATGAGAATGAAATATGACAGAAATGCCGTCTTGTCTGCGCCACAGGTGTTTCAGTTCATTTAGTTTTCTAAATTAATAGTACAACAGTTGTATTATTCATATATTGGTTCAGGTAAGGCTTTTCGAAATGTGTTTACTGGTTTCCTGAGGAGGCGATGTTCATTTTCTTCTGCTGGAGTTGTGTTTATGTACGTGGCGTCCTTGAGTATGTGCGTCAGTTTGTGATGTACTTGTTTTCCTCTCATATAAAATATTGTATTAATTGGTTCCATTTTTGCTTGTGTGTGCAGTTCCTCCGGTGTGTGGGGATGTTTCGTTGTAGGCGAAGCGGAGTGGAAAAGTGTGTGTGTGTGTGAGAGAGAGAGAGAGAGAGAGAGAGAGAGAGAGAGAGAGAGAGAGAGAGAGAGAGAGAGAGAGAGAGAGAGAGAGAGAGAGAGAGAGAGAGAGAGAGAGAGAGAGAGAGAGAGAGAGAGAGAGAGAGAGAGAGAGAGAGAGAGAGAGAGAGAGAGAGAGAGAGAGAGAGAAAGAAAGAGAGAGTGAGGGGACAGGGGAAGCAGACGGGCAGACAGACAGACAACCATACATACAAACAGGCATGCAGACAGACAGAGACCGGCAACCTCCTCCCCCTACACACACACACACACACACACACACACACACACACACACACACATACACACACACACACACACAGGTATATAAAGAACACAGGCTTCTCCACCGACCTTGATTGGAACGTTTTGTGGTGAAAAGTTGAGAATTTCCAAAGGTATCACTGACTGGAGAGGTGTAATGAAGTGGACTCTTGGTTTTCTTTAGTCCAATGGCTTCTCCACCAACCTTGATAGGACGCAGTGTAAGTGTCGTCGATTATTTTCTTAGTCGCTAATGACAAAAAGAGTAATGAGTTCCAGAAATTGTTTTTTTTTTTCCCCCTGCGAGGTTAATGAAATGTGGCTGTGGAGGTGAAGCATGCATTCTTCAAACACTACTGACATTAAAAGAAGTATTCGAGTTCTTGGAGTTGTTCTCATGTCCTACAGTCAGTTTTTACTGTTGTGGTTCCTGCCTTCGACTTTAATAGAATGTTGTGGCGTAAGAGAAATATATATTTTTTCAAACGCCACTGACATCAAGAACAGTTATCGAGTTTTTGAATGAAATATTTTAACATCAGCAGTTATTTATTTATTTATTTATTTATTTATTTATTTTAGTTTTGGCTTCTCATGCTTGGTAGTGTGTCGTGGTGCAGGTGAACACAATGGTCTGTTTTTTGTATGAAATGTGTATTATAAAATAGGGTAAGTAAAGTTTTTTTTTAATGTATTCATGTAAACAACAAATCTACGTATTTTTTTTTATTTCTATTAAATAATTAAAGTTTTTTTTTATGTATTCATGTAACCAACAAATCTACGTATTTTTATTTTTTTTATTTCTATTAAATAATTAAAGTTTTTTTTTTAATGTATTCATGTAAACAACAAATCTACGTATTTTTTTTTTTTATTTTCTATTAAACAATTAAAGTTTTTTTTTTTAATGTATTCATGTAAACAACAAATCTACTTTTTTTTTTCTATTAAATAATAATAATAACAATAATAATAATAAATAAAAATAATAATAATAATTTCTCTCTCTCTCTCTCTCTCTCTCTCTCCTCTCTCTCTCTCTCTCTCTCTCTCTCTCTCTCTGGAACACTACCACTGCCAGTAAAAAGAGTAATCGAGTTGTTGAAGTACTTAAATGCCTGAAGTTGTATGATCTTACTGGTTCTTGCCACGACTGATGGCCTTGGAATAAGCGAAGAGAACAACTTGGAGCAGCACCGCAAACACTAAAAGCAGCAGACGAATAGTTCAAACCTCTCAGCGGCTCTTGTTTTCATATCTGCTCAGTGAGGGTGGCTGGAGTAAACCGATAGCTGGAACATTCGACCACCTGAACAATTCGTAATACTGAAAAAATTTACTGGAATATGACTGAACCAATTCCATCACTCCTAATGCACAAAAGAAACCGAAAAAAATGATGTAGTTGGTGAAAGACCTTGCCCAAACTAAACGATTCCTGCCATAGAAACATGAAAAATTAAAACACTAACAATTTCTGGGATTTCTGATAAATTCTCATTTTCTTATGGTCTCTCTCTCTCTCCTCTCTCTCTCTCTCTCTCTCTCTCTCTCTCTCTCTCTCTCTCTCATATATATATATATATATATATATATATATATATATATATATATATATATATTATAATATATATATATATATATATATATATATATATATATATATATATATATATATATAATATATGTATATAATATATATATATATATATATATATTATATATATAATATATATATATATATATATATATATATATATATATATATATTAATATATATATATATATATATATATATATATATATATATATATATATATATATATATATATATAATATATATATATATATATATATATATATATATATATATATATATTATATATATATATATATATATATATATATATATATATATATATATATATATATATATATATATATATATATATATATATTTTTTTTTTTTTTTTTTATGTAGGAAGGATACTGGAAAAGGGCAACAAAAATCTAATAATAAAAATGCCCACTGAAATGCCAGTCCCTTAAAAGGGTCAAAGCAGTGGTCAAAAATTGGTGGATAAGTGTCTTGAAACCTCCCTCTTGAAGGAATTCAAGTCATAGGAAGGTGGAAATACATAAGCAGGCAGGGAGTTCCAGAGTTTACCAGAGAAAGGGATGAATGAATGAGAATACTGGTTAACTCTTGCGTTAGAGAGGTGGACAGAATAGGGGTGAGAGAAAGAAGAAAGTCTTGGTGCAGCGAGGCCGCGGAAGGAGGGGGAGGCATGCAGTTAGCAAGATCAAAAGAGCAGTTGGCATGAAAATAGCGGTAGAAGACAGCTAGATATGCAACATTGCGGCGGTGAGAGAGGGGCTGAAGACAGTCAGTTAGAGGAGAGGAGTTGATGAGACGAAAAGCTTTTGACTCCACCCTGTCTAGAAGAGCAGTATGAGTGGAACCCCCCCAGACCATGTGAAGCATACTCCATACATGGACGGATAAGGCCCTTGTACAGAGTTAGCAGCTGGGGGGTGAGAAAACCTGGCGGAGACGTCTCAGAACACCTAACTTCATAGAAGCTGTTTTAGCTAGAGATGAGATGTGAAGTTTCCAGTTCAGATTATAAGTAAAGGACAGACCGAGGATGTTCAGTGTAGAAGAGGGGGACAGTTGAGTGTCATTGAAGAAGAGGGGATAGTTGTCTGGAAGATTGTGTCGAGTTGATAGATGGAGGAATTGAGTTTTTGAGGCATTGAACAATACCAAGTTTGCTCTGCCCCAATCAGAAATTTTAGAAAGATCAGAAGTCAGGCGTTCTGTGGCTTCCCTGCGTGATGTGTTTACCTCCTAAAAGGGTTGGACGTCTATGAAAAGACGTGGAAAAGTGCAGGGTGGTATCATCAGCATAGGAGTGGATAGGACAAGAAGTTTGGTTTAGAAGATCATTAATGAATAATAAGAAGAGAGTGGGTGACAGGACAGAACCCTGAGGAACACCACTGTTAATAGATTTAGGAGAAGAACAGTGACCGTCTACCACAGCAGCAATAGAACGGTCAGAAAGGAAATTTGAGATGAAGTTACAGAGAGGATAGAAACCGTAGGAGGGTAGTTTTGAAATCAAAGCTTTGTGCCAGAATCTATCAAAGGCTTTTGATATGTCCAAGGCAACAGCAAAAGTTTCACCAAATTCTCTAAAAGAGGATGACCAAGACTCAGTAAGGAAAGCCAGAAGATCACCAGTAGAGCGGCCTTGACGGAACCCATACTGGCGATCAGATAGAAGGTTGTGAAGTGATAGATGTTTAAGAATCTTCCTGTTGAGGATGGATTCAAAAACTTTAGATAGGCAGGAAATTAAAGCAATAGGACGGTAGTTTGAGGGATTAGAGCGGTCACCCCTTTTTAGAAACAGGTTGAATGTAGGCAAACTTCCAGCAAGAAGGAAAGGTAGATGTTGACAGACAGAGCTGAAAGAGTTTGACTAGCAAGGTGCAAGCATGGAGGCACAGTTTCGGAGAACAATAGGAGGGACCCCATCAGGTCCATAAGCCCTTCCAAGGGTTTAGGCCAGCGAGGGCATGGAAAACATCATTGCGAAGAATTTTAATACGTGGCATGAAGTAGTCAGAAGGTGGAAGAGAGGGAGGAACAAGCCCAGAATCATTCAAGGTAGAGTTTTTAGCAAAGGTTTGAGCAAAGAGTTCAGCTTTAGAAATAGATGTTATAGCAGTGGTGCCATCTGGTTGAAGTTTGGGTGTGTGTGGCAGTGTTTGGGTGTGTGTGGCAGTGTCTGGGTGTGTTTGGCAGTGTGTGGGTGTGTGTGGCAGTGTCTGGGTGTGTGTGGCAGTGTCTGGGTGTGTGTGGCAGTGTCTGGGTGTGTGTGGCAGTGTCTGGGTGTGTGTGGCAGTGTCTGGGTGTGTGTGGCAGTGTCTGGGTGTGTGTGGCAGTGTCTGGGTGTGTGTGGCAGTGTCTGGGTGTGTGTGGCAGTTTCTGGGTGTGTGTGGCAGTGTCTGGGTGTGTGTGGCAGTGTCTGTAATGACTTGATTGAAAGTTTCTGTGGTTTACTCACATCACACTAATTCAAATCAAGTGTTGGTGGTGCAGGTGTGAGCAACAGCCAGGTAGAGGAGGGACACAGTTTTTGGGCATTTTCAGATGTGTAAGTGTGTAATGTGTTATGTTTTCAGGTGTGTAAATGTGTTTTTTATGTGTAGATAGCTTGGGTTTGTATTTCTGTCTGTGTATTGTGTCGTTCTGGTGTTGAATTTGTTGTTGTCTTGTGTTTTGTTCATGTTTTTCTTCATTCCTCTGTGTGTTTCTTTCTCCGTCTCCTGCCTATCCTTCACAACAAACGTCGTTCTTTTCTTGCACCAATTACCATCCAATCATTGTTTTTAATCCTTACATTCTCTCTTTCCCTCTCTCTGTCTGTCTTACCTGTTTTTCGTCATCTAATTTCCTCCTTTCTTCCTCTCTTACACTTGCAATTCTCTCTTCAATCTCTATCTCTCTCTCTTTCATCAGTTCCTCTCTCAGTCTGTCCAGGCCCTGAGGAATTAAAGAGAGGCATTAAAGTAAGACAGAACATTTCCAGTGTGAATTGTGGGTGTCCTCTCTCTCTTTCTCTCTTTGTCTCTTTCTCTCCCTCTCACCTCCCATCTGTTGAGAGAGGAGGCTGGGGAGGAGGGCGGGTGCTCCTCGCTGGGACTTGAAGAGAAAGGCAGACTAGTGGGGGAGGTGCTGGTGGTGGCTGTGGTCGTTGTCATCATTCTAAATCTAGACCTTTTGTTTTCAACCTCCAGCCTGTGCCTCTTTCTCTCCTCCTCCAGTTCCCTTCGGCCTTCCTCCACCTGAAGTAGTAGTAGTAGTAGTTGTAGTA
>NW_026973671.1:10000-17500 GCF_035594125.1 Scylla paramamosain
TGGTTGTGACAAAACAAGGCCTCGTCTCTGTGGCCAGTGTTTTCTTAGTCCCTCTCCTCCATTTCTCCCTCCATGAGTTACCTCCAGGCTTTTCCTCCCTCACAGACCTTCCTCCATGTCCCCTCCACCTCTCCTCCAATCCTGACTACCCTGCGACACTTGCTTCATGGTTAAAATAGTGTTTTTGTCAGACAATCTCACACGTACCTTAGGGAGAGCCATGTCAAACTGGGATGGTAGAGAGGTTGCAAAATTAGGGGGCAGATCTTCCATACCAGGAAAGAGAGAGGCTAGGAAGTGGGTGGAGAAGTCTTGGGAAAAGCCTCTTCTTGCCTCCACCTCGCGCCTCCACACCTCTCCACTCTGGCTGCTCAGCTCAGACGCCCACTACAAAACAACAGACAGGTGATGCAAGATGTAAGGAGTGTGCATGAACTCAAGGACAGCCAGCCATACTCTCCACCAGTGTGCCTTCTTTCCTCCATATCTCCCTCCATAAGTTACCTCCATGTTTCTCCTTCCTCACAGACCTTCCTCCGTGTTTCCTCCACCTCTCCTCCAATCCTGACTATTCTGTGACACTTGCTTCATTGATAAAATAGTGCTTTTGTTAGATGGTCTGCCACCACAGCCAATAATTCTTCTCTCCACCACCCTCTCTCCTTTCCTCCAATATTTCCCTCCACAAGATACCTCCATGCTTCTCCTTCCTTGCACACCTTCCCCAGTCATCCCTCCACCTCCCCTCCAATCCTCACCCTCCTCTGACCCTTAGTTCACCTGCAGGAAGGCCCTGGAGAAGGCGTGCCGGCGAGCCACCTCCGTGACGGCTGCGGCATAGACCCTCGGGGCGCGGTGAATCTGCTCCACCACCTGCAGGAGTCCAGCCAGGCGCCGAACACTCTCTTGATGCATGGAGACGTGCGTGTCCGCCTCGTACAGGCGCCTCTCTATATACATTATCCACCTATGGGATCAGGATCGGTTAAGAGAAACAGGCAGGGAGGCAGGGAGGCAGGGAGGCAGGGGGGGAGGGAGAGACAAAGGGGGTGGGAGTTGAAAAGGGAAAATTTTGTAATGGAGGGAGAGAAGAAAGAGGAACAAGTGACAACACAGCTCAAAGTGAATAATGAAAAGAGAAGGACAATGATGATAACAAGAAAATAAGGAAGGAAGGAGAGAAACTGAGAAAGAAAACAAACAAACAAACAAATATCATTACCAAAAAAGGAACAGCTGATTCTTCTTCTTCTCCTCCTCCTCCTCCTCCTCCTCCTGCTGCTGTGAATACTTACTTCAATCTAACGTGCAAATTCTCCGACAGCTCTTCCTTTGCCTTGATGCATCTCCTTTTGATGTCTTGCAGCTGAGAGAGAGAGAGAGAGAGAGAGAGAGAGAGAGAGAGAGAGAGAGAGAGAGAGAGAGAGAGAGAGAGAGAGAGAGAGAGAGAGAGAGAGAGAGAGAGAGAGAGAGAGAGAGAGAGAGAGAGAGAGAGAGAAGAGAGAGAGAGAGAGAGAGAGAGAGAAGAGAGAGAGAGAGAGAGAGAGTTAGTAACACCTCCAGTAAGAATTTCATAGTATTTTTTGATTATTTTTATTATGTTCCTATATTACTACTACTATTACTACTACTACTACTATTACACACACACACACACACACACACACACACACACACACCTTTTGATGGTTTTTCAACATGTGCATCAAATTCTTGCGGTGTGAAGTGCAGAGGTCAGGGAATATAGATGGGTCATTCACCTTCCCTGCCCTGTCCTGGTTCTTCAACAGAGCCTGCCAGAGAGAGCACAGGTCAAAAAAGCACTATTTTCACAATGAACCAAGAGACACAGGATAGTCAGAATTGGAGGGAAGGTGGAGGGAACATGGAGGAAGGTCTGTGAGGAAGGAGAAGTGTGGAGGTAACTCATGGAGAGAGATATGGAGGAAAGAATAGAGGGTGATGGAGGGGAAAATGGCTGGCGGTGATGTCAGACTATCTAACAAAAGCACTATTTTAACTATGAAGCAAGACTTGCAGGATAGTCAGGATTGGAGACAAGGTGGAAAAAACATGGAGAA
Organism: Scylla paramamosain; assembly: GCF_035594125.1. Lineage (NCBI taxonomy): Eukaryota > Metazoa > Arthropoda > Malacostraca > Decapoda > Portunidae > Scylla > Scylla paramamosain. The sequence continues at coordinate 12,082 of NW_026973671.1, forward strand.
AGTTCTGTGAGGAAGGAGAAGCCTGGAGCTAACTCATGGAGGGAGATATGGAGGAAAGAATAGAGGGTGGTGGAGGGGAAAATGGCTGGCGGTGATGTCAGACTATGTAACAAAAGCACTATTTTAACTATGAAGCAAGACTTGCAGGATAGTCAGGATTGGAGAAAAGGTGGAAGAAACATGGAGAAAGGTCTGTGAGGAAGGAAAAGTGTGGAGGTAACTCATGGAGAGAGATATGGAGGAAAGAATAGAGGGTGGTGGAGGGGAAAATGGCTGGCGGTGATGTCAGACTATCTAACAAAAGCACTATTTTAACTATGAAGCAAGACTCGCAGGATACTCAGGATTGGAGAGAAAGTGGAGGGAACATGGAGGAAGGTTTGTTAGGAAGGAGAAGTGTGGAGGTAACTTGTGGAGGGAGATATGAAGGAGTACCTGTGAGAAATTGCTCTGCTCCTGCACCACGTAGGCAGCATCATGCATGAGCTGCTCCAGGCCACACAGGCGCTCACCAAGACCCTTCACCTCCTTCATCTGTGGCCGGTCTGCCTCTCGAAGCACAGCGCTGACCTCTTGCCCCACTTGTTCCAGCAGCCCCTCACTGATCTGTGTGGCAGCAGCAGTACTGGTGCTGAGTGAGTGTGTGTGTGTGTGTGTGTGTGTGTGTGTGTGTGTGTGTGTGTGTGTGTGTGTGTGTGTGTGTGTGTCTAGTTGAAGTGACGCGGGTTTTTGAGGGTGTTTTTACAGTTGCAGTGACAGATTAACAACATTTCTGCATTACTGACAGGAGAAACACTCCTTTAAAAGGCTCCAGTTGAAGTGTTTCAAGTTTGTTTTTACAATTGCAGTGACAGATTAACCACATTTCTGCATTACTGACAGGAGAAACACTCTTTTAAAAGGCTGTAGTTGAAGTGACACAGGTTTTCAAGGGTGTTTTTACAGTTGCAGTGACAGATTAACAACATTTCTGCATTACTGACAGGAGAAACACTCTTTTAAAAGGCTGTAGTTGAAGTGACACAGGTTTTCAAGGGTGTTTTTACAGTTGCAGTGACAGATTAACAACATTTCTGCATTACTGACAGGAGAAACACTCTTTTAAAAGGCTGTAGTTGAAGTGACACAGGTTTTCAAGGGTGTTTTTACAGTTGCAGTGACAGATTAACAACATTTCTGCATTACTGACAGGAGAAACACTCTTTTAAAAGGCTCCAGTTGAAGTGACACGAGTTTTCAAGTGTGTTTTTACAATTGCAGTGACAGATTAACAACATTTCTGCATTACTGACAGGAGAAACACTTTTAAAGGCTGTAGTTGAAGTGACGTGGGTTTTCAAGGGTGTTTTTACAGTTGCATTGACAGATTAACATTTCTGCATTACTGATGGGAGAAACATTCTTTTAAAAGGCTGTAGTTGAAGTGACGTGGGTTTTCAAGGATGTTTTTACAGTTGCAGTGACAGATTAACATTTCAGCATTACTGACAGGAGAAACACTCTTTTAAAAGGCTCCAGTTGAAGTGACGCAGGTTTTCAAGAGTGTTTTTACAGTTCCAGTGACAGATTAACATTTCTGCATGACTGACAGGAGAAACACTCTTTTAAAAGGCTGTAGTTGAAGTGATGTGGGTTTTCAAGGGTGTTTTTACAGTTGCAGTGACAGATTAACAACATTTCTTCATTACTGACAAGATACACTCTTTTAAAAGGCTGTAGTTGAAGTGATGTGGGTTTTCAAGGGTGTTTTTACAGTTGCAGTGACAGATTAACATTTCTGCATTACTGATGGGAGAAACACTATTTTAAAAGGCTGTAGTTGAAGTGATGTGGGTTTTCAAGGATGTTTTTACAGTTGCAGTGACAGATTAATATTTCTGCATTACTGATGGGAGAAACACTCTTTTAAAAGGCTGTAGTTGAAGTGATGTGGGTTTTCAAGGGTGTTTTTACAGTTGCAGTGACAGATTAACAACATTTCTTCATTACTGACAAGATACACTCTTTTAAAAGGCTGTAGTTGAAGTGATGTGGGTTTTCAAGGGTGTTTTTACAGTTGCAGTGACAGATTAACATTTCTGCATTACTGATGGGAGAAACATTATTTTAAAAGGCTGTAGTTGAAGTGATGTGGGTTTTCAAGGGTGTTTTTACAGTTGCAGTGACAGATTAATATTTCTGCATTACTGATGGGAGAAACACTCTTTTAAAAGGCTGTAGTTGAAGTAATGTGGGTTTTCAAAGGTGTTTTTACAGTTCCAGAGACAGATTAACAACATTTGTGCATTAGTGACAGAAGAAACACTCTTGAGAACCAGGCTGAGTGTCCCTGTGGCCTTGGAAACATGCAATATTCTAACACAGGGGGAGGGGGAGCCACACTAATGTGACAACACTCAACTTGTTAAACAATGCAAGATTACAAACTTGACTCAATCCTGCGGAAACAGAATTACGCAGCAAGAATTAGGTGTGAATACCTGACATACACACACACACACACACACACACACACACCTGGGCCAGTCCCCTGCAGCAGAGTTGGGCAATCTGTCTGACGTCACTTTGGCTGTCCTTGGCGCTGATCCAGTCCAGCAGTGACACTTGCCTCACTGACACACAGACACACAGAGAGAGAGAGTGAGAGAGATATATCAACAATTATTCTTATTTACAACAACAACAACAACAACAACAACAACAACAATAACAACAACTTACTTTCTCTTTTTCCTCCTTCTCCTCCTCCTCCTTCTCCTCCTCTTTTCTCCTCCTCCTGCTCTTCCTCCTCTTCCTCCTCCTTCTCCTCCTCTTCCTTCTCTTCCTCCTCCTCTTTCTTCTGTGCTGTTCTTGTCCTTCTCTTCTTCCCAGCTTCTTCCTCTTCCTCTTCCTCTTGTGTCTTCCCCAAATGTTCAGGGAAGACTGGAATCCTTGCCAGTAGCTTAAGGTCCTCTTCAAAACTGTAAGTAGTAGTAGTAGTAGTAGTAGTAGTGTTGACAGACGGACACACATACACACACACTCCAACCAATCTTTCATCTCTTTCCTCCTCTCTCCTCTCTCTTCCTCCTCCTCCTCCTTCTCTCCCTACCGGTAAGTTGGCAGGAAGAGTGGGGCATCACACAAAACTATAGGAGAGACTTGTAAATGATAAAAAATATAAGCAAGACATTCTCTCCACCTCCCTCTCTTCTCTCCTCCATATCTCCCTCCAAAAGTTACCTCCAGGCTTCTCCTCCCTCACAGACCTTTCTCCATGTTCCCTCCACCTTTCCTCCAACCCTGACACACACACACACACACACACACACACACACACACACAAACTCACGACTGAAGCAGGGCGACCTTCTCCTCCCGGCCACTGAGATACTCCACAAAATTTTGCTGGAATGCGTCATGTCTTGTTCTGAAGGCTGCCACAATGTCCTCCAAGTTGGCCACCACTGCTGCCTAGCCTGCAGTAGTGGTAGTAGTAGTAGTAGTAGTAGTAGTAGTAGTAGTAGTAGTAGTAGTAGTAGTAGTAGTAGTAGTAGTAGTAGTACTAGTAGTAGTAGTAGTGGACAGAGGAAAGAAAGAGGAAGAGGAGAGAGACAAATTCATAACAATTATTTCTTCTTCTTCTTTGTTCCCTCTTCTCTTCTTTATCTTTTTCTCTTTCTTCCTCTTTACTTTCCCTCTCTTTCTGCTTTCCCTTGTGACCTTCAGAACCCCCTGTGACCTTCAGAACCCATGACCTTCATTTTGACACACTCACAACATTCAAATTTGAAAAACCTAACTTAACCTAACTTAACATAACCTAACCTAATCTGACCTAACCCGACCTGACCTTGTTGCTGCAGATGCTGGTCGTGAACAAGCTGGCGACACGTTCTGGTGACCTCCCTAGCGTGCTCGTAAAACTGCTGTGCTAACTGTGTCCGCGCCACCACAGTGTTGTAAGTGGCTGGCATGTTGAGACACCCCTCCACCTGTGCCTGCAACAGTAGTAGTAGTAGTAGTAGTAGTAGTGGTAGTAGTAGTAGTAGTAGTAATTCAATAAAATAAAGCTGAATAAACAAACAAACAAACAAACAAACACACACACACACACACAATAAAATAACAGAATATCAAGGAGTAAAAGTTGTATTTGGCAGTGGTCAGAGGTGAGGTCAGCCAGGAAGGTGAGAGGTCAGTGGGAAGGGCTGCAGCCTGGGGTGGTACAGCCAGCACTGGGAGAGTGACCACAAGGATGAGGGAGGGGAGGTCAAGAGGGGCATGGGGGGTCATGGCGAGGGGGACGCAGCAAGCGCACTGAGGACCGGTGGGCAGGACGACAAGTAGCAGACTGGGGCTTCAAAAAATTTAGGCTGAGGAAAGAGACAGGAAGGAAGTGTGTGTGGAAGAGAGTGGTGGGTGAATGGAGCAGCATCACCAAGGAGGCTGTCAGTGGTGGTGAGTGGGGAGTCACCAGGGAGCTGTGGAGGAAGGCTGCCAACCACACAGATGAGGCTAGCAGGCAGACACAGGCAGATGTGTCTTGTGCTAGGCCTGCCACATGTAGGCCTGCTGGCTTGCTGCATCTGCCTGCCTCACCACTGCAAGTCAGCCACCATTCTCAACCCTTCACCACCACCACCACCACTACCTACCCTGAGGTCACCGTCCCCGCCAGGCTGCACAGAGGGGGTTGGTGGAGCCGCTCCCTCAATGGCCACCTTGGAGAACAGAAAAATGGGGGACGTGTCTGTGCCGGCCGAGTAATGACACACCCGCTTGCAGGAGTCCAGTGTTTCACCCCCAGAGGCCAGCAGCACCTGTTGACAGTAGTAGTAGTAGTAGTAGTAGTAGTAGTAGTAGTAGTAGTAGTAGTAGTAGTAGTAGTAGTAGTAGTAGTAACATACACACACACACACACACACACACTAACCACTGTCACCTTGCAAACAAGCAATAGGCACATAGCAATTCTACAAATTCAACAAACAACATCAAATATTAACACAACTCACAAAACATTAACAACAAACAACAAAAAATAGAACAAAAATCATTACAAAACACAAACTAACATGACAAGTACAACAAGATTGCCAGAGTGACTCGCGTGTGTCAATGACCCTGGCAGAGTTGACAAGCTGAAGAGGGGAGGTATCCCAGACACTGACACACACACACACACACACACACACACTGCGCAGCCTGAATTGGCCCACACAGGTAAACTCAGTCAGTCAGTCAGTCAGTCAGTCAGTCAGTCAGTCAGTCAGTCAGTCAGTCCATCAGTCAGTCAGTCAGTCAGTCAGTCAGTCAGTCAGTCAGTCAGTCAGCCAGTCAGCCAGCCAGCCAGCCAGCCAGCCAGCCAGCCAGCCAGCCAGTCAGTCAGTCAGTCAGTCAGTCAGTCAGTCAGTCAGTCAGTCCATCAGTCAGTCAG
>NW_026973671.1:22500-60000 GCF_035594125.1 Scylla paramamosain
GCCCAACATTCTTGACCTTTTCCTGATCTCTAATCCTTCTGCTTATGCTGTCACCCTTTCTTCTCCATTGGGCTCCTCCGATCACAATCTCATATCTTTATCTTGTCCTATCACTCCAATCCCTCCTCAGGATCCCCCTAAGCGAAGGTGCCTCTGGCGTTTTGCCTCTGCTAGTTGGGGGGACCTGAGGAGGTATTTTGTTGATTTTCCTTGGAATGACCACTGCTTCCGTGTCAGAGAGCCGTCTTTGTGTGCTGAGCGCATAACAGAGGTGATAGTGTCTGGCATGGAGGCGTACATTCCTCACTCTTTTTCTCATCCTAAACCTTCTAAACCTTGGTTTAACACAGCTTGTTCTCGTGCTATACATGATAGAGAGGTGGCCCACAAAAGGTACTTAAGCCTTCCATCACCAGAATCTCATGCACTTTATATTTCTGCCCAGAACCATGCCAAGTCTGTTCTCCAACTAGCCAAAAACTCCTTCATTAACAGAAAATGTCAAAATTTTTCAAGATCTAACTCCCCTCGTGATTTCTGGCATCTAGCCAAAAATATCTCCAATAACTTTGCTTCTTCTTCTTTCCCTCCTCTACTTCAGCCAGATGGCACCACTGCTATCACATCTATTTCTAAAGCAGAACTCTTTGCTCAAACCTTTGCTAAAAATTCTACCTTGGACGATTCTGGGCTTGTTCCTCCCTCTCCTCCACCCTCTGACTACTTCATGCCACCTATTAAAATTCTTTGCAATGATGTTTTCCATGCCCTCGCTGGCCTAAACCCTCGGAAGGCTTATGGACCTGATGGGGTCCCTCCTATTGTTCTCCGAAACTGTGCCTCCGTGCTTGCACCTTGCCTAGTCAAACTCTTTCATCTCTGTCTGTCAACATCTACCTTTCCTTCTTGCTGGAAGTTTGCCTACATTCGGCCTGTTCCTAAAAAGGACCGTTCTAATCCCTCAAACTATACCGTCCTATTGCTTTAATTTCCTGCCTATCTAAAGTTTTTCAATCTATCCTCAACAGGAAGATTGTTAAACATCTACCACTTCACAACCTTGTATCTGATCGCCAGTATGGGTTCCATCAAGACCGCTCTACTGGTGATCTTCTGGCTTTCCTTACTGAGTCTTGGTCATCCTCTTTTAGAGATTTTGGTGAAACTTTTGCTGTTGCCTTGGAGATATCAAAAGCTTTTGATAGAGTCTGGCACAAAGCTTTCATTTCCAAACTACCCTCCTACGGTTTCTATCCTTCTCTCTGTAACTTCATCTCAAGTTTCCTTTCTGACCGTTCTATTGCTGCTGTGGTAGACGGTCACTGTTCTTCTCCTAAATCTATTGTAACTTCACCACCCTGTGGGCCGTCACACTTACACTTTTATTGTCCGGTACTTCCTGCATACGTGATGGTGAACTTATCCTGCGGCGCTCCGTGTTCTCCCCTGGCTCCCCTCAGAAGGCGAATAGTAAAACACACTTGTCGGCTTCTGGCCCTCTATTCTCCGTTGCTCACACTACACAGTAGTCCTATGCTGTAGCTCGGCACCCCGGGCCTCTTGTCGACCCTCGGAAGGCTTCTTGACGCCTCGCTCCAGCTCACAAAGGCACATACAAGTACAGGAGGCAGTGTCGGCGACGCGCGGGCTTTCTTCCCTCTCCAGTGCTCTCCCGCCACTCTGTCTCCCAAACTGTTCCGCCACCAATCCCAGGGCTGCTACACGTCACGTGATACTCCCGAGCCCCAGGGTAGGCGGCCGGCGAGGTGACGTAGTGTGACGTCATCCTCCACTTCAGCTGGGACTCAGTCTGGGTATCTTCATGATCTTGCCCTCTCGTGACACTACCCCCTCCTGTAAAGAGACTGAGCGCCCTCGCTCCCCAACTCTCTCTATTCCCTTTAGGTTACAGATACACCCCCAAAAACAAGAAAATAATACTTCAACTTTAGGTATATCAAAAATCAACAAAGAACATAATCCTCACTCCATTTGGGTGGATGCCGCTCCCGTCTGGGTCTCCCTACTACAGGTCCAGCGTCGACATCCGCCAGTGCCCCCTCCAAGGGACACAACTCATCCGCTCCACCTTCCTCCATCACCAGCGGCTCAGGCTCTCTCAGGTCCAGGTCTCCGTCATCCTCCATCACCAGGGGCTCGTCGTCCCCAAGGCCCTTGTCCTTGTCCTCCTCTTCGTCACTGGTCAGGAGAGCAGCTCGCTCTCCCCAGGAGAAGTTTCCAGGGCCATGGTAACCCCAGAGCCTGTCAGCGTGCACCACCAGTGCCCGCTTCCTTGGCCCTTGGCGTATCCTGAAGGTGACGTCCGAGATGACCTTCTCCACCACGTATGGCCCCTCCCAGGGGCTCTGGAGCTTAGGGGACAATCCTTTCTTACGCCGAGGGTTGTGCAGCCACACCTGATCCCCCTCGCTAAGGGGTGGTGCCGTTGCCCGGCGGTCGTACCGGTCCTTCATCGCCTCACCGGAAACCTTCAGGTTACCCCTCACCTGATGGTGCACCTCCCGGAGACGGTCCTGTAGGGCTGTAGCGTACTGGGTGATGGTAGTGGGCAGGTCTTCGTCCGGCGGCCTGCCAGTCACGAGGTCCACTGTTAGCCGGAGCTCCCGCCCACACATCAGCCGGGCTGGCGTGTAACCGGTCACCTCATGCACGGCGGACCGGTAGGCCAAGAGAAGCAGGGGGATTTTTAAGTCCCAGTCCTCCTGCCCTTCCTGGCAATATTTGGCCAACTCCTGCCCCAACGTGCGGTTGTAGTGTTCCACCATGCCATCCGACTGCGGCCGCAGGGGTGTAGTACGAGTTTTCTTGACGCCCAGCAACTGGCAGCACTCCCGGAATACTGCTGACTCAAACTCCCTGCCCTGGTCAGAGTGCAGCTCGTGCGGCACGCCAAACCGGGCGAAGAACTCGTCCACTAACACACCTGCCACGGTGGCAGCCTCATGGTTTGGCAGCGGATACGCTTCCGGCCATTTAGTGAAGTAGTCCATGGTCACACACACAAAGCGGTTACCTCTCAGTGTCTGAGGGAACGGACCCAGGATGTCCACTGCCACCCTCTCCATAGGTGCCCCAACCTGATACACCTGTAAGGGAGCAACTGTCTTTCTCCCGGGGCCCATCTTCCCACAGCACACGTCACACACTTTGCACCATTCACTAACGTCCTTCCGCATGCCTACCCAATAAACCCGCTGCTTTAACCGCCCTAGCGTTTTCCTCACACCGAAGTGACCACTTGCATTTCCACCGTGAGCCTCGCGCACTAAGGCCTCCCTCATATTCACAGGGACAATTGTTTGCCAGAAGGCCACACCGCCGTCACATGACTCCCACCGCCGTTGCAGCACACCGTCACTCACTCGCAACACTGCCCATTGCTGCCACAACGCCTTGGCGGCAGGGCTTAGCGGGGCCACGCTTTCCCATGGCGGTTTTTCTTCGCCTTCTTCCCGCAGTGTCACTATGGGCCCGATATCAGCGTCCTGTCGCTGGGCCTGTTTGAGGTCCTCTCCCCACTCAGTGTCACTGACAAGACCGGCAGCCTTCACGCACACAGGCTCAGTCTCATGGCGTCTACAATGCCTGCAGTCACTGTCGCAAGGACGGCGACTCAAACTGTCAGCATTGCTATGCATTTTTCCAGGCCGGTATTCGATGTTGTAGTCATGCTGCTCCAGCTTGCCAATCCACCTGGCCAGCTGCCCCTCCGGGTTTCTGAGGGTTTTCAGCCACCTCAGAGCAGCATGGTCTGTCCTAATCTTGAATCTGGCCCCGTACAAGTAAGGATGGAAGTGATCAATGGCCAGGATCACTGCCAACAACTCCTTACGAGTGACGCAATAGTTCCTTTCAGGGGCTGAGAACTTCCTGCTGAAGTAGGAGACGACCCACTCTTGTCCGTCTTTCTCCTGGGACAAGACGGCTCCTACTCCCTCAGCACTCGCATCACAATCCAACACGTATGGTTTCATTGGATCCGGGTACGGTAACACAGGGGCGTTAGCGAGAGCCTCTTTCAGAGTTTCAAAGGCCCGTTGACAGTCCTCGCTCCAGTCAAAGCATGCCCCTTTACGAGTCAAGTGATGGAGTGGCACCGCAATTTGCGCAAAACCCTTCACAAACCTCCGGTAGTACGTACACAACCCAAGGAACCCGCGCACTTCCGTCACACTGCGCGGCACTGGCCACTCCTTAACTGACTCTACCTTACCAGGGTCTGTTTTCACTCCCTCACTACTCACTATGTGACCCAGAAACGGCACTTCCCTCTGGAACAGGCTACACTTCTTTGGACTGAGTTTCACATTTGCCCCCCTGAACCTGTCCAACACTGTCTTAAGCCTCTCCAGAGTCCCCTTGAACGAATTCCCGTACACTAGCACATCGTCCAAGTACACCAGGGCGCTTTTCCACAGCAACCCATCCAACACACGCTCCATTAGACGCTCAAAGGTGGCCGGGGCATTCACCAGACCAAAACTCATCACTTTAAACTGATACAGTCCCTGCCCATACGAGAAGGCCGTTTTCTCTCTGTCCTCCTCCGCAACCTCAACTTGATGGTAACCTGATTTCAAGTCTAAGGTGGAGAACCACTGGGCCCCCGTGAGCGCATCAAGCGTGTCATCCACCCTCGGTAGAGGGTAAGAGTCCTTTGTCGTCACTGCGTTAAGGCCCCGATAGTCCACACAACACCTGGTAGACCCATCCTTCTTCTTAACGAGGACAACAGCAGCACTCCAGGGACTAGCCGACTTTTCGATTATCCCTTGCGCGCGCAACTCCTCCACGGCTTTTTCCACTTCCAGCCGACGAGCAGGCGCAATCCGGCGGGGCGGCAACTTAACCGGCCGACTATCCCCTGTGTGAATGCGGTGTTTAACCAGACTGGTCCGGCCCAGGTCATTATCTCCCTGCGAGAAGACATCTGCATACAGAGTCAGCACTTCCTTCACCTCGTCCACCTGTTCCCCAGACAGGCATGCCGAACTCCTCTGCAATAGATCCTGCAGATGAGGTGGAACCCCAGTGCTACTCCCCTGCATGTCCTCGCAATGACCTTCCGGGTCCATAGTCGTCTGTACACCTTCACACTCTTCCGACCCTTGACTTTCCTCCTTCTGTTCCTTACTGAGACGGCAGCGGTGGCTAGCTTCGGGTAGGGACGCAGTATGGGCTCGGTGAGTTTCAATTGAAGCTTCACACTCCTCTGCGTCAACACCGCCCTCCTGTAGCGGTACCACACTACCTCTGACCGACATAGTCATTTCCCCGAAGTCCAGCACCGCCCTGCTCTGCTTCAGGTAGTCTAGGCCGAGCAAGTTCTCCCCGACGTCCGCTACAAAGACGGGAAGATGCTCCTCCGTGCTGCCAACCGCAATCCTGGCATGCACTGGTCCCCTCAGCTGTGTGCAGTGCCCTGTAATACCACACAGTTGTTGCTGGGCCACCGGGGGCTGTCCAGTTGCCACCACCCCGTCCTGCACGAAGGTACGTTCCGCGCCCGAGTCCACAGTGAGGCAGCAAGATTTGCCATCCACTTGCCCGCCCACCTGCACTGTCCAGGCACCCTCGGCGTGGCAACTTAGGCGGACTGGGGTCTCTGGCTCTCTGGCTGGCGCTCGACCCCTTCCACCAGCCTCTTTCCGTTTCCCCCAGCCTCCTTGCTATCCCTGGGAGAGACGAGGGCACACTCTGCCGTCTTGTGCCCCTGACCGCAGTTCCAACAACAGGGTTTGTACTGGTACTGCCCTGCTCTGCCGTTGACAGCCTTTCCGCTACTCGATCCCTGCGGGCAGTACCTCTTGGTGTGCCCCTGCTGCCCGCAAGAGTAGCACTTACCCCTGAACTCACCTAGGGGCGGTGAAGGGCTAGAGTAGGCCTTCTGCACGGCCCCTTTCTTTGCCTTCACTCTCTGCGGGACATAATTCCCGCTGGGTCGCTCCCGCGTCGTCCGGAGAAATGACTCCATCTCCAGGCCCCTCGCCAGGGCCTCCTGAAGGTCCTTGGGGTGTGCCTGCTGGACGTATATCCTCAGTTGTTGGTTATCGATGGCATCAACGAACTGATCCCGCAGGAGAATGGTGATCATCTCCTCACTGGCCTCCGGGTACGCACGCCGCACCAGCACCTCCAAATCCTGCGCCAGGCGTGTCAGGGTCTCCCCCGGGCCTCGTAACCTGGCCCGGAACCTTGTCCTGAACACCTCGGTTTGGTGCTGGTACCCGTACCTCCTCTCCAGTGTCGCCGTCACTTTACTATACGAGCACCGCTGGGCAGCTGGCAGCTGGTTCAGGACTTCTAATGCCGGTCCTTTGAGTGCCCACACCAGCTGCATGGCCATCTCAGGGCGACTCCACTGGCGGGCGCTGGCCAAGAGCTCGAACTGTGTCTTATACGCTTCCCAAGACACTGTTCCATCGAACTCCTGTGGCCGGCGCCTCGTCCCGTCCTTCAGCCTCCGTGACGTGGAGCTGGCAGCAGAGGGGTACGACTTTACTGAGGCTAGCGGGGATGGTGGAGGTGATAAGACGTTTACAGGAGAGCGTACGGGAGATGGTATCACCTTGGCCAATGGAGAAAGGCTGTTTAGGCTTCCGTGACAACTATTATCCTCCTCCTCTTCGTCACTCCCCCCCTCAGTCTCACTAGCACGCCCACTTGACCGGAACAGCGTGCCTTTATGCTGAGAGAGTACAGGAGGCGCCTGTGCCGCCACAACCTCATCCACATATCTCCTCAGTTCACTGGCCGCTTTTTCCACCTCTCCCTTCACCTGATCCTTGGTGAACACTTCACTTAACACCTCGTCTTTAACCCGTGAACACTCCTCCTTCACGAGCCCCATAACCTCCTTAAATACACGGTCTACACTGCTCGTCACCGCTTGCAACTCAGCATGCTGTACCTCTCCCTGCGCCTTCAGGGCACTCATAACATCCGCTAGTGTGATTTCTTTCGCCGCCATGCTGACTTAATTACTGTAAGGCACCGTAACTTAACACAACACGCAGCTTACCATGGCAAAACACACTGCACCGTCCGCCCGCCCGCTGCGATCCACAAGTACGTTACCCGTACCACCGCTGCTCGCCTCCCCTGTGCAATACACACGCACACTCGGTAACACACCGCGACGCACACAGTTAGCACTTAACTCATCCCACGATCCTGACACCACTGTAACTTCACCACCCTGTGGGCCGTCACACTTACACTTTTAGGGTCCGGTGCTTCCTGCATACGTGACGGTGAACTTACCCTGCGGCGCTCCGTGTTCTCCCCTGGCTCCCCTCAGAAGGCGAATAGTAAAACACACTTGTCGGCTTCTGGCCCTCTATTCTCCGTTGCTCACACTACACAGTAGTCCTATGCTGTAGCTCGGCACCCCGGGCCTCTTGTCGACCCTCGGAAGGCTTCTTGACGCCTCGCTCCAGCTCACAAAGGCACATACAAGTACAGGAGGCAGTGTCGGCGACGCGCGGGCTTTCTTCCCTCTCCAGTGCTCTCCCGCCACTCTGTCTCCCAAACTGTTCCGCCACCAATCCCAGGGCTGCTACACGTCACGTGATACTCCCGAGCCCCAGGGTAGGCGGCCGGCGAGGTGACGTAGTGTGACGTCATCCTCCACTTCAGCTGGGACTCAGTCTGGGTATCTTCATGATCTTGCCCTCTCGTGACACTATTAACAGTGGTGTTCCTCAGGGTTCTGTCCTGTCACCCAATCTCTTCTTATTATTCATTAATGATCTTCTAAACCAAACTTCTTGTCCTTTCCACTCCTACGCTGATGATACCACCCTGCACTTCTCCACGTCTTTTCATAGATGTCCAACCCTTCAGGAGGTAAACATATCACGCAGGAAAGCCACAGAACGCCTGACTTCTGATCTTTCTAAAATTTCTGATTGGGGCAGAGCAAACTTGGTATTGTTCAATGCCTCAAAAACTCAATTCCTCCATCTATCAACTCGACACAACCTTCCAGACAACTATCCCCTCTTCTTCAATGACGCTCGATGGTCCCCCTCTTCTACACTGAACATCCTCGGTCTGTCCTTTACTTATAATCTGAACTGGAAACTTCACATCTCATCTCTAGCTAAAACAGCTTCTATGAAGTTAGGTGTTCTGAGATGTCTCCCCCAGCTTTTCTCATCCCCCCCCCACCTGCTAACTCTGTACAAGGGCCTTATCCGTCCATGTATGGAGTATGCTTCACATGTCTGGGGGGTTCCACTCATACTGCTCTTCTAGACAGGGTGGAATCAAATGCTTTTCGTCTCATCAACTCCTCTCCTCTAACTGACTGTCTTCAGCCTCTCTCTCACCGCCGCAATGTTGCATATCTAGCTGTCTTCTACCGCTCACTCAAACAATGCTACAACGTAAATCCCTTTGCTCTTCCTCACAAAATTTTGCTTTTTTTTAACTTTATCTTGTTATTCATGAGCCACCCAAATAAGCGGTGCAGCCATTACGTCACTGGTATGACTGTATAAGTGCCCACATCTCCCCTGCCTTTGCTGCAATGTTGCGGCACATCCCCTCTGTGTATTCCGTCACCAAGGAAAGTCAAGCGTGGCACAGTTTTGAGCGCAGTCCCCCGCAGTGACATTGGTGCAGTCACCCCTTCCATCAACGCAGTCTTCAAAGAGAAAGAACAGATTGACGGTGACTAAAGCAAACTTACAAAGTCAACCTACAGTTAATAATAATGATAATAATAATAATAATAATAATAATAATGATAATAATAATAATAATAATAGTAGTAATGGTAATAAGAGGAGCACTAGTGTAACTGAGGGTGCAGCGCGGCCTTTCACTTCCACCTGAAGGAAAATGAAAAGCAAGATTTGTGTTTGTACAATCATTTTATTGAGAAGCAGAATGAGACAGTGTGAATATTGATAACAGAAGTGTTTGCACTGGAAACTTTCGTGTTGTTAGTGAAGGAGCAATGCGTGGAGCGGTGTGTCCTGCCGCCAATATTCACACCAACAACTGCCACCATCACAACCCGCACTCTGAACTTTACATGTGTGTCCGTCTGTCTGTCTGTATGTCTGTCTGTATGTATGTGTGTGTGTGTGTGTGTGTGTGTGTGTGTGTGTGTTTATGGGCGTGTGTATGTGTTTGCTTGTCTACTCAAAAATAAATAAATAAATAAATGATGGTGGCAGTGGTGTGGTGTGTGGTGTGGTGCAGCAGTGCCGTGCCAGCACCACGCCACACTGCACCACAGTCACCTCAGCAGTGGGGCAGTGGCGGGCTGCCTCCTGCACCTCCTCCATGCCCCGCACCACCTCGCCAGAGACACCAGGCCAACCACCACCACGCTGCCTGTCCCCAGGTAGCGTCACCACCGCCACCACCACCACCACCGCCGCCTGGCCAGACTGCCAGCACTCACCCTGGGAAAGGTGAAGCAGCATGGGGCTCCCTCTCTCCCATCACCTCCCTGGCAGTCTCCTCCCAGCATCTCTTGCACCTCAAACACAACTTGTTTTTTGTTGGTAATAATGATAATAAATTTAATTATGAAGTTTAATGAGCTTATATGTTTATTTATTTATTTATTTATTTTTTAATGCAAAGTTAGTTAGTTTAATATAACAGATCTGATTACACTTTTTGCTATTTGTCATTTTTTAATGTAAAAAATTATTTGTTTGTTAACTGTGTAATGGAGTGTGTTGTGTCACGAGCACTGGCCTGCTTCACAACAACAACAACAACAACAACAACAACAACAACAACAACAACAACAATAACAACAACAACAGCATGGCCTCATCACTCACACAAGCTTACTAAACAAAAAACAAAATAAATAAATAAAACAAAATAAATAAATAAAAATAAATAAAATAAAGCAACAATAACTTTAATACAAAAAAAATTAAATCAAATAAATTATTTTTTTATATTTTAAGAAAAATCATGTTTTTTTTCAATCTTGACAAACAGTCCCATTATTTACCTCATTGTAGCCCAATCCAGCCCAAACCAGCCTATTCCAGCCCAATCCAGCCCATCCCAGCCTATTCCAGCCCAATCCAGCTCACTCCAACTAATTCCAGCCCAATCCAGCCTATTCCAGCCCAATCCAGCCCATCCCAGCCTATTCCAGCCCAATCCAGCTCACTCCAACTCATTCCAGCCCAATCCAGCCCATCCTAGCCTATTCCAGCCCAATCTACCTCACCCCAACTCATTCCAGACCATTCCCGCCCATTTTAGCCCAATCGAGCCCATTCTAGCCCAATCCAGGTCATTCTAGCCCATTCCAACCCAATACAGTCCATTCTAGCACAATACAGCCCATTCTAGCTCAATCCAGGTCATTCTAGCCCATTCCAGCCCAATACAGTCCATTGTAGCCCAATACAGCCCATTCCAGCCCAATCCAGCCCATTTCAGACCCATTCTAGCCCAATCCAGCTCATTTCAGATCCATTCTAGCCCAATCCAGCTCATTCTAGCCCATTCCAGCCCAATACAGTCCATTCTAGCCCAATACAGCCCATTCTAGCCCATTCCGGCCCAATCCAGCCCATTCTAGCCCAATCCAGCCCATTTCAGATGCATTCTAGCCCAATACACTTACCCACCACTCTGAAAACCAATCTCTTTTTCTCTCTCTCTCTCTCTCTCTCTCTCTCTCTCTCTCTCTCTCTCTCTCTCTCTCTCTCTCTCTCTCTCTCACCACCACCACTACTACTACTACTACTGCTACTACCACCACCATCACCACCACCACTACTACTAGAGTCACGCAGGTAGAGGTCGGAGGGCAGCAGTTGGAGGTAACAACGACCATAGGGAAATTAGGTACAATTTAGAATGGGAATAATAAACTGTTAGAAGCAAAAAGACTAGTAAAATACCTGACTTTAGGAAAACACACTTTGAGGGATTAAAAAGGTACCTCCAAGGACTGGACTGGCAAGGGATGCAGGGTCAGGTCAGGTCAGGGACGGAGTTCAGAGAGATAAGGCAGGGTGAGACGCGAGGTGAGGCGCGAGGGTGCAGGACAACAGGAGGCAAGATGTGTCCATAAGGGGCGGAGGAGTGAGGAAGGGGGAGACAGGTGTGAATGTGTTGGAATGTCAGGTCATGCTGAAATGAGAGAGGTGAGGTCGAGGCGAGTAGACGAGGGAGTGGAGAGGACGGTAGAGGTCAAGATCAGGGGATTGGGTGAGGTAAATGTAGATGAATTGTATAAATATTTCGTAGATAAATTTCACACGGGCCAGTCAGGAAATATCCCGTATAGGACAATAAGATCACACAAAAAAGACCCTAAATGGACGACTGCTAGGTTAAAGCATTATGCGGTAAAATCCCTCTTATCCGGCATCAACGGGACCGCCGACATGCCGGATACTTGAATAGAAGTGAAATTATGTCCACGATCACCAGCCTACACTCACACATCTTACCACAACAAAGACCAGCTGATCTGATTGGCTGCTTCAGTGTAAGCACAACACGCTTCCTCTCTTCTACAACTTTAGGCACGGTGAAGGCGTCAGGCGATAAACAGTGCACACGCGGGGCCGAGTCACTGGGTGAACGCGGTGCAGTGGGCCGCGGGTGGCGCCAAGCAGTGTGCTCTGGTGGCGAGGAGACAAAGTATGCCTCGCGTGGGAATTTTTATCGATTTTATGAGTACGCATTGATTTTTTATTGATTTTAAGGCTCGGGGAAAATTGTGCCGGATGCTTGAGGCTGCCGGATACTGGAATGCCGGATGAGAGGGATTTTAGCGTATAGGGTGTAAGAGAAGTATGAGATTGAGGGCAGGTGAAGAAATGTTAAAGTCACAATACAATGAATTAGTTAGAACAGTGAGGAGGTTAACGAGGAAAGCAAAGGGCAATTATGAATTAAAGGTAGCCAGCCAGGCGAAGACAGACCCCAAGGGATTTTATCGGGTATACAGGACGAAGAATAAGGACTCTGTAGGTCCATTAAAGGCAGCAGATGGGGAGCTGGTTACTTCTGGGGAGGAGATAAGTAAACTTCTGAATGATTATTTTTTAACTGTCTTCACCCAGGAAAACATGCAGGATATGCCAGGTTGTAGTTAGCTCTGAACTCCGTCTAGGGAAACAATGCATAGAAGCCAGAAACAAGGCAAATAGTGTATTAGGTTAGGTTAGGTTAGGTTAGGTTATGTCACACAGATTATGTCACTTTCATCCCAGTCAGTGTATTTCAACAAGCTTGACATGACGTAACATAACCTAACCTAACCTTACCTAGCATAACATAACCTAACCTAACCTAACTTAACCTAACCTTACCTAACCTAACCTAACTTAACCTAACCTAACCTTACCTAGCATAACATAACCTAACCTAACTTAACCTAACCTTACCTAACATAACATAACCTAACCTAACCTAACTTAACCTAACCTAACCTAACCTAACCTAACCTTACCTAGCATAACATAACCTAACCTAACTTAACCTAACCTTACCTAACATAACATAACCTAACCTAACCTAACTTAACCTAACCTAACCTAACCTAACCTAACTTAACCTAACCTTACCTAACATAACATAACCTAACCTAACCTAACCTAACTTAACCTAACCTAACCTAACCTAACCTAACTTAACCTAACCTAACCTAACCTAACCTATCCTAACCTAACCTAACCTAACCTAACTCTGTCTAGGGAAACAATGCATAGAAGCCAGAAACAGGGCAAATAGGGTACTAGGATTCATTTTTAGGAGTGTTAAAAGTAGAAGGCCGGAAGTAATATTAAAGTTATACTTGGCGCTGGTCAGACCTCATCTACACTACGCGGTGCAGTTCTGGTCCCCACATTACAGGAAAGATATAGGTCTATTAGAATCAGTACAGAGGAGAATGACTAAAAGGATACAGGGGATGAGGAGTGTTCCTTACGAGGCGAGGTTGAAGCTGTTAAATTTATATTCTTTTGAGAGACGTAGGTTAAGAGGGGACCTGATAGAAGTCTTTAAGTGGTATAAGGGTTATAACAAGGGAGATGTAAGCAAAATTCTTAGGATCAGCAACCAGGGTAGGACAAGAGATAACAGGTTCAAGCTTGAAAAATTTAGGTTTAGGAAGGATAGGAAAAAACTGTTTCTCAAATAGAGTGGTAGATGAGTGGAACGGACTCAGTAATCATGTAGTTAGTGGTAGGACACTAGAGAGCTTTAAGAGAAGATTAGACAAGTTTATGGATGGGGATAACAGATGGAAATAGGGAGGTGTGTTTCATAGAGGGACTGCCACGTGTAAGCCTGCTCCCTTCTTGCACCTTCCCTTATTTCTTATGTTCTCATGTACTACTACTACTACTACTACTACTACTACTACTACTACCATCACCACCACCACCACCACCACTACTACTACTACTACTACTACTACTACTACTACTACTACCACCACCACCACCACCACCACCACTACTACTACTACCACTACTACTACTACTACTACTACTACTACTACTACTACTACTACTGTTTACCTGCATTGGGGCTGTGAGAGACCAGAGACATGACACTGAAATCATGATCCCGTTGTTGTTGTTGTTGTTGTTGTTGTTGTTGCTGCTGCTGCTGTTGTGGTGGCGGCGGTGGCGGTGGTGGTAGTGCTGGCTGTGGTGTCAATTCTGTGTGCTGTGTGGGCTGCTCTGTGGCTGTGAATACACTGTGGCTCATCACACTACTCACTCGTCCCTCCTGTGTGAAAAAAACAGCTTAGGTTAGCTTACGTTAGGTTAGGTTAGGTTAGGTTAGGTTAGCTTACGTTAGGTTAGGTTAGGTTAGGTTAGGTTAGGTTAGCTTACGTTAGGTTAGGTTAGGTTAGGTTAGCTTACGTTAGGTTAGGTTAAGTTAGGTTAAGTTAGGTTAGGTTAGGTTAGGTTAGGTTAGCTTAAGTTAGGTTAGGTTAGGTTAGGTTAGCTTAAGTTAGGTTAGGTTAGGTTAGGTTAGGTTAGGTTAGCTTAAGTTAGGTTAGGTTAGGTTAGGTTAAGTTAGGTTAGGTTAAGTTAGGTTAGGTTAAGTTAGGTTAGGTTAGGTTATGTTATGTTAGGTAAGGTTAGGTTAAGTTAGGTTAGGTTAGGTTAGGTTAGGTTAAGTTAGGTTAGGTTAAGTTAGGTTAGGTTAAGTTAGGTTAGGTTAAGTTAAGTTAGGTTAGGTTAGCTTAGGTTAGGTTAGATTAGGTTAGGTTAAGTTAGGTTAGGTTATGTTATGTTATGTTAGGTAAGGTTAGGTTAAGTTAGGTTAGGTTAGGTTATGTTATGCTAGGTAAGGTTAGGTTAGGTTATGTTATGTCATGTCAAGCTTGTTGAAATACTGAGTGGGATGAAGTGACATAATCTGTGTGACATATTTTAGAGGCACAACAAATACAGTAATTGCTGTACACTATTATTCTGCATCACAAAGTCACGCACAGTGGAGGCCTTGCTTTTCAGTCCTAACTCCTTGCTGAGTGACCAGACCCCTCCTAGTCACCCTTGTCATGTCCCCTGTGCCACTTGAAGACCCCCACCAGACCCCCTCTTAGTCACCCTTGTCATGTCCCCTGTGCCACTTGAAGACCCCCACCAGACCCCCTCCTAGTCACCCTTGTCATGTCCCCTGTGCCACTTGAAGACCCCCACCAGACCCCCTCTTAGTCACTCTTGTCATGTCCCCTGTGCCACTTGAAGACCTCCACCAGACCCCTCCTTGAATGTGTCAGTCAAGAGGCAGTAGTAATAGTAGTAGTAGTAGTAGTATACAAACCTGCAGAGCTAATGTCTCTTCCTCAGACATATAAATAGATAAAAACTGAGCAATATCAGGCAGGTCTGTGGCTGCTGGCTGTGACAGAGAAAGGGGGCACAGATCACCCTCCATTTTGCTCTCTCTCTCTCTCTCTGTCTGTCTGTCTCTCGCTCTCTCTCTCACTGCCTGTCTGTCTGTGTGCCTCTTGCTCTCTCTCTCTCTCTCTCTTCTTTTCCCTTTCTTGTTGAATATCTGTAAGACACAAAAGATTATTAACATTAACACTTTACATAGTAGTAGTAGTAGTAGTAGTAGTAGTAGTAATGATAGTAACAGCAAGGATTCATCATATTACTAAGTTTCTCTCTTTCTCTCTCTCTCTCACTGTCACCACCGCAGTGTTGCATCTCTAGCTATCTTCTACCAGTTAACCAGTATTCTCAGTCATTCACCAGGGACCCTGTGCTCTCTCACCACAACTGTTATGCCAGGCCAAAGGGAAGGTTAACCTGGTTCTCAAGAGTGTTTCTCCTGTCAGTAATGCAGAAATGTTGTTAATCTGTCACTGCAACTGTAAAAACACCCTTGAAAACCCTTGTCACTTCAACTACAGACTTTTAAAAGCGTTTCTCCTGTCAGTAATGCAGAAATGTTGTTAATCTGTCACTGCAACTGTAAAAACACCCTTGAAAACCCTTGTCACTTCAACTACAGCCTTTTAAAAGAGTGTTTCTCCTGTCAGTAATGCAGAAATGTTGTTAATCTGTCACTGCAACTGTAAAAACACCCTTGAAAACCCTTGTCACTTCAACTACAGCCTTTTAAAAGAGTGTTTCTCCTGTCAGTAATGCAGAAATGTTGTTAATCTGTCACTGCAACTGTAAAAACACCCTTGAAAACCCGCGTCACTTCAACTACAGCCTTTTAAAAGTGTTTCTCCTGTCAGTAATGCAGAAATGTTGTTAATCTGTCACTGTAACTGTAAAAACACCCTTGAAAACCTGCGTCACTTCAACTACAGCCTTTTAAAAGAGTGTTTCTCCTGTCAGTAATGCAGATATGTTGTTAATCTGTCACTGCAACTGTAAAAACACCCTTGAAAACCCTTGTCACTTCAACTACAGCCTTTTAAAAGAGTGTTTCTCCTGTCAGTAATGCAGAAATGTTGTTAATCTGTCACTGCAACTGTAAAAACACCCTTGAAAACCCTTGTCACTTCAACTACAGACTTTTAAAAGCGTTTCTCCTGTCAGTAATGCAGAAATGTTGTTAATCTGTCACTGCAACTGTAAAAACACCCTTGAAAACCTGCGTCACTTCAACTACAACCTTTTAAAAGAGTGTTTCTCCTGTCAGTAATGCAGAAATATTGTTAATATGTCACTGCAACTGTAAAAACACCCTTGAAAACCTGCGTCACTTCAACTACAGCCTTTTAAAAGAGTGTTTCTCCTGTCAGTAATGCAGAAATATTGTTAATATGTCACTGCAACTGTAAAAACACCCTTGAAAACCCGCGTCACTTCAACTACAGCCTTGTAAAAGAGTGTTTCTCCTGTCAGTAATGCAGAAATATTGTTAATCTGTCACTGCAACTGTAAAAACACCCTTGAAAACCTGCGTCACTTCAACTACAGCCTTTTAAAAGCATTTCTCTTGTCAGTAATGCAGAAATATTGTTAATGTGTCACTGCAACTGTAAAAACACCCTTGAAAACCTGCGTCACTTCAACTACAGCCTTTTAAAAGAGTGTTTCTCCTGTCAATAATGCAGAAATGTTGTTAATCTGTCACCGTTCACACACAACAGCACAACAGCAAGTGTAACAGCAAGCTGAGTCTATGCAGTCTAGTTAGGACTTAGTTAACTTAGGTCAGGTTAGAGCACTAGTGTCGACGTGGGGTCCCCGGCTGGCTGGCGTCTGGCAGGTCTGCATTGCCAGATGTGTATTTTTCTTGCAGTGTTACCAGGTCAGGCGAGGATACCACTCTCACTCTCTCTCTCTCTCTCTCTGTCTCTCTCTCTCATTATAGCTGTTGTGTTTATGCATGTATGAGAGAGAGAGAGAGAGAGAGAGAGAGAGAGAGAGAGAGAGAGAGAGAGAGAGAGAGAGAGAGAGAGAGAGAGAGAGAGAGAGTTAAGGTAAGGTTGGTTTGGCTTGCTGTGCCTCTCCCAGTGACACAGCCTCCACAGCCTTGGGTCACTAAGAGCGCTTCTAATGTTTAAAATGTGTCAATCTTGTTACTCTGTCAGTGGACGCGTCACAGGAGCCGTAACACCCGCGTCACTTCGTCTGAGAGTAGCGGTGGTGGTGGCGCGGACTTATGTGACACTCTTGTGCACAATGTGTCCCTACATCTTGCTTTGTCTGCCATTTCTTGCACGGATAATGATTCAAAGGCTGTTAGCTTTGCAGTTGTGTTGGTTCCCTGTTTAATGAATTTTGTAACGTGGAACAAGAACAAGAAGAAGAGGAGGAGGAAGAACAGGAGGAGGAGGATGAAGAGGAAGGCTGAGTGTAAATGAAGTGAAGGAAGACAAACATACAGACACAGAATAAGGAAGGAAATAAAGGCAATGAACACTGACACGACAAACACACACACAAACACACAGAGGGAGGTTAACAAACACCTGCTTTTCTCTCTTATTTCAGGTGTGTGCGTGCGTGTGTGCGCGGGTGGAGGTAGAGGAGGGAGGGGCGCAAGGGTGGGCGGCGGTCCCTGCCTCACCTGAGTTCTGGGAGTGGAGGAAATTGAAAGAGTGTCACTGGTCACCGAACCCTTCTGTCCGCCATCACGGTTCTTGTAAACAACGCCAAGAGACCGCTAGGGCAAACACTTTTCTTCTATCTTCACTATCACTGTCCTGTTACTATTTTACTGTGCATTATTAAATTCAGTGCATTTTTTACAAGTACTGTGATGTTTTTTTTGGTCTTAATCGTCTAGTTCTCTTTCTTGTAATATATAGTAACTCATGTCTACGCTTCTGTCTCCAGTAACACCATTTTGTTACTAATTTCCTATGCGTCGGTGACCATTTACTTCTGCTACTTACTTCTTATGTACATGTTATGTATAAACTTCTAGGCAGAGAATAAATGAAATGTTAAAGAGACCGCCGGGTTAAAGCATTCTTCCTTGTTTCCTAGCGAGAAGTCTGTCTTTGAAATTACGGCATGAAAATAAATTATGCTTTGCCTACTTGAGAACCACGTCTTTTATTTCTGAATTATGATAAAATTAACAGCATTCCTATATATAATCGCTAAGAACATTTCAGCGTTTGCTAGTACTGATCAGTGAATACAAAAGTTCTAGACTGGGATTTCATTAATGCCTTTGTAGTACGCATTTGCAGTACGCATTTGCAGTATGTGTTTGCAGCATGTGTTTGCAGTATGTGTTTGCAGCATGTGGTTGCAGTATGTGTTTGCAGTATGTGGTTGGAGTATGTGGTTGCAGTATGTGGTTGCAGTATGTGGTTGCAGTATCTGGTTTAGGGCACGACTTTAATCTTCTATCTTGAAAGAACGAAGTGAAAGGGAAGAGTCAAGTTGGACAGAGCAATGATGAGCTGCAGAGTTCCATCACGGCCTTAATTACTGCTAATGTACTTGTGAGAGAAGGAAATAAGTAAATGAATCATCAATAGGTAAAAAAACCGCGATTGTTGTACAAAGACAAGCAAAAAGGCTGTGGTGAATGTGACGGCAGATGTAACAAAGGTGAACCATTGTCAACAGAATATGCATGCTAACTGTTCTGTGGAGGTGTGCAAAGCATTCGTGCATATAATTTCGTTGTGTTATTCCGGCGTGCAGGTACATTGGCTTGTAGTGTAAGGCTCGGCTGTGTATCCGGTGTGTGGAGGCGTGTGAGGAAGTGCTGAGTGAACTGAATCACCAAGCCCGCTACACGTGTGGTGCTACCTCTTTGTTGAACACTGTCCTCTCAACACCACGTTTTTAAAGGCCAGAGAGGTGACTCGGCGGGTTCTCAAGGGCGTTTCTCCTGTCGACAATGTAGAAATGTTGTTAACCTGTCACTCAAGTCGTAAAAGCTCCCTTGAAAACCTGTAGCTTCAGGTAACACAGCCTTTTGAGAGTAGGTGAAACTCCACAGTCTGTGTCTGTTAGTGGGCCATGCTGTCACCTGTCAGCTTTCCACCTACATACACTGATGCATGGACTTCATTAATGACACACCTTGGAAAAGTAACCTGTTCACTGCTTTCCGTGCTGGTGAGGCAACGCTTCATCAGCACTGGCAGCAGCTGTCAAGAGTTGGTGAGGTAGGCGGCGGGTGGCGCGGTGCCTCGTGGAGCAAGGCTGGAGGTGACAGGCCACGGGTGGAGCTTCCTTGATCTGTGCACCGGCCAAGGGCAACATTATTAAATAAAAGCAATAAATCAACAAAAAATGCCCACTGAAGTGCCGGTCCCCGAATAGAGTCAGAAGCGGTAGTCAAAAATTGAAGGATAAGTGTGTTGAAGCCTCCCTCCTGAAAGAGTTCAAGTCACAGGAAGGAGGAAATACAGAAGCAGGCTGGGAGTTCCAGAGTTTACCAGAGAAAGGGAGGAATGACTAAGAATATTGGTTAACTCTTGCATTGGGGAGGTGGACAGAATAGTGGTGAATGACTGAGAATACTGGTTAACTCTTGCATTGGGGAGGTGGACAGAACAGTGGTGAATGACTGAGAATACTGGTTAACTCTTGCATTGGGGAGGTGGACAGAACAGTGGTGAATGACTGAGAATACTGGTTAAGTGTTGCATTGGGGAGGTGAACAGAACAGGAGTGAATGACTGAGAATACTGGTTAAGTGTTGCATTGGGGAGGTGGACAGAACAGGAGTGAATGACTGAGAATACTGGTTAAGTGTTGCATTGTGGAGGTGGACAGAACAGGAGTGAATGACTGAGAATACTGGTTAAGTGTTGCATTATGGAGGTGGACAGAACAGTGGTGAATGACTGAGAATACTGGTTAACGTGGTGAGAGAAGGAAGAAAGTATTGAACCAGGACATGATACTCTCAGTTTTCTTGGTCGATGATTGACGTGAGAAATACAGAGACCAAGCTGAGCAGAAGTAAGGAAGGTGTGTGCAAAAGGAACAAATTCTAATCAGGTGAAGGCGAATGAAGGTAAAAGCGAATATTTGATTGTTGTAAAGAATGACGACCTCAAGAGGCTGGATGTGTTCAGCCGAAAGATTACTGCCAGCCACGGCAGTAGAGAAGGCAGGCAAAAACTTGCCAACTCAGCAAGATCTCTTCCTCCAGCAACAATGTCGGTGATAATTGTATTTCTTTTGGCGTAGTGGAAGATATAACGGAACAGGAGGCGCCTGTACACACGTCCCTGGCTGAATAGAAGAGAAGGAAGGCGCGTCTGCCACGCTCTTTTGCCTGAGCCGAGCGTGCAAGACCCAGCCACCATGAGGCAGTGGATAGGCCTCAACAAGGAGCAGTACCGTGGTCTCCTGCGGCTTGTGACTTGCCTATCAAGAAGGAGGATGCCCACGTGAGGGATGCAGTGACTCCTGGTGAACGCCTCACACTGACGCTGCGTTATCTAACAACAGCTAAGGAACACCGATCGGTAACTACTGACAACTTGGCCCCTTCTGCAGCGATACTACTCTTTTAGAGAGAGAGAGAGAGAGAGAGAGAGAGAGAGAGAGAGAGAGAGAGAGAGAGTCTTGGGTCCCAGTGATGACGTTGTTGGTTCGTCATTAGCTCCAACATCAACTTTTGTGCCTCAGGACGCCACACCATGCACAACTCCCCCGAGGACCTGAGGTAAACAGAGCAGCGCGCGGCTGGACAAGCCCAACCTGTCGGTGTTGTTGGCGCGGCTGGCAATTCAGCCGCCAGGCACCAAAATTTCCACAGGCGGACTATCGTGGCTTGCGGCGGCTGGCAATTCAGCAGCGAATTGGCAAGTGTGAACCCGCCTTTCGGTGTGATAACAGAGTGCAATTTATCACTGAAAGATGAGATAAAGCAGGTGTTGAGGGCAGCAGGAGGTGCCATCTCGGAAATATTGCATTTGTCAGGAAATACTTGGATGAAAGAAAAGACAATGGAGATGGTTGTTCATGAGCAGGTAATGGGGAGACTGGAACATTACAATGCACTTCATTAAGACCTACCACCACAACCACAACAACCACAATAATAACACTGGTAATAATGACAATAATAATGACCCTCACACCAACAACAGCAACAACAACAACAACAACAACAACAACAACAACAACAACAGTTACAGTACTCTCGTTTACCAGCATACATTAACATAGCATGGTACCCTCCCAGCCTTTCCCTGCCCCTCCCCCCCTCCCGTTCCACTGCCTCTATGTACACTTTCCTTTGCTGTGCCTCAGGAGCGCCGTGACGCCTGCCTCCACCTCGTCAGCTGTGCCTCGACCCTCCACTTCTCTTCCCTCCTGACTTGTTCCACTTCCTCGCTATACTTCAGGTTCTTTTTCTTTTATTCTTTCATTATTACTATTTCTTTTTATTATTTTGCTGCCTCATTGTTGTTTTGTTTCGCTTTGCTTTGGAAGCCTAACCTGTCTGCAGCCTTCTTCTCCCGCCTGTTTTCCGCAACCTATGACAACAATGATGATGATGATGATGATGATGCAATGGTAATAATAATAAATGTAATAATGATAATAATAATAATAATAATAATAATAATAATATTGATAATAATAATAAAATCAATAATGGTAATAGTATTAATGGTAATACTTATAATGACCATAACAGGAATAAGACAATGATAATATTACTGCAGCGGTTGTGTTTGTGTGACCACTTGTATGAAAGATGTTTGCCACCACTTATTGTAAGAGTGTTTTGGTGGCAGTGTGTGTGACCAGTGATGGCGACCCACCCACCAGTGGTTCTGTGCTGACTACTAGTAGTCACCTGTGTTGTTGTGGAGTTGACGGAGTGATGATGCTTGTAACTTGCCCAGTCCATGAAGCTGCTTGGAGTGTTGGCAGCGTGGAGAACCAGAGTGAAGTGGTGATTCTGGCAGCTTGGAGGCTGTGGCAAGTCGTTGATATGTTGATATGTGTGCCAATAAAACACACGGGGACGAGGGTGCCTCATTTAATGACGGAGAACTCATTGGTACACACTGGATTCAACATGACACTGTACTGTGAGATTGCCCTCTCTCTCTCTCTCTCTCTCTCTCTCTCTCTCTCTCTCTCTCTCTCTCTCTCTCTCTATATATATATATATATATATATATATATATATATATATATATATATATATATATATATATATATATATATATATATATATATATATATATATATATATATATATATATATATATATATATATATATATATATATATATTATTATATAAGTAACAAAATGATTCATAAGGCTTGAAATAAAGACATGAGTTTTTGTGTTTGATTTACTGACACATCACTTTCCATAATACAGAGAGGAATAGTTTTGTGTTCATGAAAAAAATACAAGGCAATGGTTAATTTACATGTATAAGTTTGCAAATATGAGAAGTGTGCTTGAAAGGTTTGAAAGCGACCTCAGGCGGGGTATGAGAGTACAAATTGTTATACTGTACACACCAAATACAGACGTCACTTATCTGCTAACAATTACTTCTTATAAGTTTTTTTAAAAATAACAAGTTATATCTTGGATGAACTTAACACTACTTAATAAGACAGTCACGTTTCTCGCTCCAAGGAATTCCCCTATTTTTGTTGCATTTACATTAGTGAACCAATATTTCTTGACAGATTTTTTTCAGCTATTTGTTAAAAAAAAAAAAAAAAAACAATTTGAATGAAGAGTGAGTTTCATCTGCACCATTAAGATCACCTAAAGAACAGATTCACTTTTGTACACTTGCATTCCTTCACTACCACTTACAATGGCAGCTGATGATTTGCACACTTGAACACACTTACGGCACGTGAGTGTTGTTTAAGGAGAACAGATAAATACTTGTGTAATTTTCCTTGCATTGTCACCATCCTATAATTAAGACATGCTGGCCTGTTATAAGTTTGTTCAGACAATCTCTGCCTATCAATAGCACAAGTCCTTACCTTAACAGTTTGTTTTAACCAATTACCATCTGCATTTGGTACTTGGTGCTACAAATGTGACATTCCATCTTGATTTGATAACTTATTTGTCATCATCTTGTCAAGCCGAAGTGCTTTATTTACACCCAGACCAGACATTGTCTTAATAAACCTGTACTAAATATTTCATGTCCTAATGGCACTGCCGTTTGCAAATGAATATCAAACACTTCTAGGCCTATCATCCATGAATCCATGTAGAGCCTGTTTCACCATACAACATGCAAGTTGACTATTATCTTGCCCTGCTGTACTTACTGGCCAAAGGTGGCATTACCTCAGCTTGCACCATCACATTACTCAACCTGCGGTATTACAGGGGCCAACAAGTGCACACAGATGAGAGACCCTATTAACAGAGTATCTTCTCTCACTAGCCTCGCGACATGAAAATATATATTTTTCTTTATATCGACTCCACAACTAATTGGCTATATAAACTACTGAATCTGAAAATCGAGCACCAAGCACTGGCGTTCCTGTGTGTGTGTGTGTGTGTGTGTGTGTGTGTGTGTGTGTGTGTGTGTGTGTGTGTGTGTGTGTGTGTGTGTGTGCGTGGTGCAGCTCACAGGAAATGATTACAATGGTCTGCATCTTCTGCATCTAATACTTTCGTCGCCGCCGCCTGGTTGTCTTGGCAGAGGGTCCTCCTCCAGGCACTGCACGATGATGGGCGCCCCGTCCCCAGGCTTCCGCCCCTCACAGTCTCCTCCAAAGTAGGCGGAGCTGTTTTGAGTTGTCAGGTTCTCTCGTGTCTCTTCTGGGTTCGCACACATCAATCTGAACACCTCCACCACCCATCTGGCGGGGTCCCCCTCCCGCCCCGGCTCCAACCACTTGGCGTGCTCCCCATTTCGTTCACCCTCCAACTCCTTTGTATGGTCCCCCTTCCGTTCACCCTCCAACTCCTTTGTATGGTTCCCCTCCTGTCCAGCCCCCAACTCCTTGGTGTGGTCCATCTCCTGTCCAGCCCCCAACTCCTTGGTGTGGTCCTGCTCCTGTCCAGCCCCCAACTCCTTGGTGTGGTCCCCCTCCTGTCCAGCCCCCAACTCCTTGGTGTGGTCCTGCTCCTGTCCAGCCCCCAACTCCTTGGTGTGGTCTCCCTCCTGTCCAGCCCCCAACTCCTTGGTGTGGTCATGCTCCTGGCCAGCCCCAAGCTCTACCTCCCTCGACCGCCTGTGCTCCAGCCACCGCAGGAGGGCGTTCTTGAAACAGAACCCGCTTGGCACCGCGATGTTCCACTCCCGTATGGCGAACCATTTGAAAAAGCTCTTTTTGTGCCGAGGCATCCAGCGCTCGGGCTTGAGGCGGGAAAGAAGTACTTTTCCCATCAGCTGCACCTGGCGCTCTGCGGGCGTCAACGTCCCCAGCACCTCAGCCTCTGTCAAGGCAAAGCTGCAGCGCCATGTTCCATCAGCAGCATTACTGAGCTGCATGGTGGTGGTGTCCTCAGGAGTGAGGAGCGGTCTGCAAACTTGCTCCAGCCATGGCACCTCAAGCACTGGCACCAGGTCCACGCCGACCAGCAACAGTGGATACTCTCGCCCCTGCCAGGCCAGAGAGAGTCCCACGCCCACTTGCGTGCTGGTCAGGCCCGGCGGCACCAGGCTCAGTCTTTTGTCCTGCAGGGTGTGGCCAGCGAGGCACCGGTGCACCTCCTCGTACAAACTGGCCATAAATCTATTACCCTCAAGGTGGGGATTGTCAGTCTTCACACAAATCTGTAACCTGCCCTTCAGCGGGGCTTCCTCCTTCCCTCTCTCGCTAACAGTTATTCCTACGTCATCCTTGTGAATCACGAGGTTTATATCATATTCGTCAGGGGCGTAAAGCTTAGACCCGTCCTGAGAACTGCCCGCCAGCCTCAGGTCGCCGCGGTACGTGGCATTAGCGGCTGACACCTTATTCATGATGATGCTTATTTCTGCCATCACCGCCTCCTTTACCTCAAGGGCCTCGCCCTTTGATAGATCCACAGCCACCTGCTGAGCCTCCTTCTGCAGCTCTTGCAGGCCTATGGATCTCACAAGATTTCTTATGACGCTTTCCGGGTCACGTCGGTTGATTGGGTCTAATAGATTACGCTTATATTTATAATACATATTGTGAAACACTTTAAAATTTTCTCTCACCTGTGTGCCCGTGGTGCCCGCGCGGCAAGGAGGGTCCTGCGTCACTTGGTGTGCCAGGAGTTCGAAAGTACTTTTATGGCCAAACATGGCGGCCAGGTGAGGTGGTGTCTGGCCATACGTGTCACGCTGCTGTGGGTTGGCGCCAGCGCTCAGCAGCAGCGCCACGCAGCCGTCCTGGCCGTGCGAGGCCGCCTGGTGGAGGGCGGTGGTGCCGCAGGTGTGGTCCAGCACCTCGTCCACGGGGAAGTGACCCTCTTGCAGCATAAGATGAGTCAGCTGCAGGAGACCTTTGCGCGAGGCCAGCAGCAGGGCAGCGTGGCCATCAGGTAAGGAGACCTTCTTACCCTCGCCCTTCTTGTGGCTCTCAAAGAGATCCTCCTGTATACACAGCGCTGTCCGTGCTGCGGTCTTCTCGTGATCTGCCTTCAAGCGAAGCTCCATATCCTTCAGTTTTTCACGCTCCATCATAAAGAGCTTCTGTGTGCAAAGAGAAAGAGAGCGGTGAATATATGAACAAGTAAATAACCCTTTATTGCTGCGTACACATAGATATGTTAGAAATGATGATAGAAATCGAGGATTACATACGTATATTAGCATTTGTCTGCCTGATTGGAGTTGTTTATTAGGCAAGATTAAAAAATACAAGTAGCTTAATTGGTCAACTAATAGAATCAAATAGTAAGTAATATTAATAAAATATAATACCATAATTGAGCTGCATAATATTCATGATATGAATAAGAAGTTTGTTGTGCAAAGGTAGACTACTGAAAACGTTTGGTTCAAAACACAGCGTGCTGTTTTGGTAAGAGGATGCTCCAAGCTGTGGCTACATAAAATCCACGTTGATGCTTCTACTTTGGCGAACACCATCCAGTAGCCGAGGCACTTCATTTCCTGTGTGCTTTGTGAGAGTTTTATAAATTAAGAACAATGAAAGTGATTTGTGTATCGATGAGAAATTAAACAATGTCATTAATGAAGCAACTTTAGCTGCGGACTACAATTTTCCCAGGGAAAGCATACCTCTGATTTATTTATTTATTTATTTTTATCACGATAATTCTTTGATAAATGACGGCCATGTGCTGGCCCAGATGGGAACACAGCAAAGCAGAGGAGGACAGCATATGGCACAGCACACACTAATAAGTGACTTTATTGTTAAACAATGTGTTGTCTTGTACAATATTTCACACACTTCTGAAGCGTTGTCAAACGCGTCATCTATGCGGGGCAGGTTTCTCGTTTCTGAATTTTCTGACTGGGTCAAAGCAAACTTAGTATTGTTCAGTGCCACAAAAACTCAATTCCCCCATCTGTCTATATCGCCATAAGCAAGGACAGCATCATTAAACAGACAGATAAACATAAAATGACTAAATCTCCAGGGCCAGATGACATCATCCTAGAGCACTGCAGGAGTGCACGGGTGAGCTTAGCGAGCCGTTGCTGCGGCATTGAGGGACTCATTAGACAAGGCAGAAATACCAAAGGGCCAATTTCACAGTCGCTTGGTAACAGTCCCAAATGAAAGCCTTACCAGCCTGGTGACACCTCCAGCCACTTTCACAGCTGGTGTTTTCATGGCTTCGGTAATCCCCAACCTGGTGACTCTATCATAACAAAACGAAAAGCGCCGATTCGGTAACGCTGGTATGCCAGAGCGGCCTCATTAGATAAAGCGAGTCAGTTCTTGACCAAAGAATTAACCACGCCACCACTAAAAAGGAGGAAGGTGTGAAAATACATCAGCTGTGCCTTCAGCACGCCATATCCATTATTATGGTGACTTCTTGTGACTTAAATTCCTCCCTTTTAATGTCTGTCTGACATTCACCAAACTGCTGTGCCAGCCAGCCACTTAATGAGTCATCTTTTTCTCTGTCCCTCGTTGCTGTACACACATTTGTTACATAGAAATATTTCGGGTTGAATGTAAATCATCCTAGCCTACTATTTATGAGATAGTTACTTTATTTCTGTGCGAAATTATGATTTTTTAAATCGTAATCTATGCAACGAAAGAATCAGCAATGAACTTAGTGAGCTAAATATTAAGGTAAACTTAGCGTAACCAAATCCAGCACTCTGATGGAAACGGTCATGTTATTTCAATATTTTGCAATATTTTGTTAGGTGACAAATTCCATATAGTGTATGCGTGTGTCAGGATTATTACAGGAGTGTGACCAAGGAGGCGTAGCAGACGAAATAAGCGCGACAGGTGCTGAAGTTTTGATCAGCTGGTGAAGTGAGTTCATGCCGCCATCCAAAAGAGTACACAGGCAAGCAGCCTCACCTGCTCCAGCCTCTGTTGCTCCTCGTGAGGCATCATGTGCACCGCAAGGCGACCATGTGTGTCCGGCACGTACGGGCAGCCCCCAAGGTCCCTGATCAGCAGCTCGGCCATGCCTTTGTGGCCAGCCTCCAGGGCAGCGTGGAGGGCAGTGCCACCAGAGGCTCCATTAAAGACTGTCCACCCTCCTGCCCTATGCAGGAAGGCGGCAGTCACGGGGCAGTTGGCAGCCGCTGCCTTTGCTAGGAGGTCGCTCAGTGCTGGCCGGTCAGTCTCCTTTCCCCATCGCCAGGCTGCCTGCCAGGGAGTATTTCCCTCGATGGTTGTCACTAGATTGTCGATGCCCTCGACAAGGGCGCTGCTGACCTTTTCCAGGCGACGCTGCTCTGCACGCAGCCGGCAGCAGTAGGCCTGTGAGGAAAGGATGGTCACCACATCAGGTAAGCACCGTGCGCAGAGAGAGAGAGAGAGAGAGAGAGAGAGAGAGAGAGAGAGAGAGAGAGAGAGAGAGAGAGAGAGAGAGAGAGAGAGAGAGAGAGAGAGAGAGAGAGAGAGAGAGAGAGAGAGAGAGAGAGAGAGAGAGAGAGAGAGAGAGAGAGAGAGAGAGAGAGAGAGAGAGAGAGAGAGAGAGAGAGAGAGAGAGAGAGAGAGAGAGAGAGAGAGAGAGAGAGAGAGAGAGAGAGAGAGAGAGAGAGAGAGAGAGAGAGAGAGAGAGAGAGAGCGCAGCTATGCAGAAGTGTCATTAAGTGTCACAAATCTAAAAGTGCATGTACAAATACAACCTTACCTTGTCCCCCAAAAAAAGGAAAAATACAAAAAATTATTCCAAATATTAGGTTTGACGAGCATTATTACAATTACTTTTAGGATTATAATGATGAATTATAATCAAATATTAGGTTTGACAAGCATTATTACAATTACTTTTAGGATTATAATGATGAATTATAATCAAATATTAGGTTTGACAAGCATTATTACAATTACTTTTAGGATTATAATGATGAATTATAATCAAATATTAGGTTTGACAAGCATTATTACAATTACTTTTAGGATTATAATGATGAATTATAATCAAATATTAGGTTTGACAAGCATTATTAGAATTACTTTTAGGATTATAATGATGAATTAACATGGATTCAAGTATTATGAGATCTACTTCATTGCTTGTTCTAAACATTACACTGAAGTGTCCTTTTATGAAATGACAAGATTCTGTTGCATGACCTGTAATGTTGGACAGGTTTGGTGTGCTGCAGGTCTGTCATGTGCACCACTAAAACCTGAAACTGACGGCACTGAAACACAAAGGCTCGTCCTCTACAACCAACAGACCTATAACTCATCCAAGTTGTTCAAACACTTTCCACTCTGCAAAGGAGCCACCGCTGAGACTTGGGTCCAGTACCGGTGCTCGTCCTCACCTTTACAGTGAAATAGTTCTGTGAGACAGGGAAGGGAAGGTACTCACGGTGGTGAGGAAGGCCAGCACCCTGTGAGTCACGTCGGGGCTCTGCCAAGCCTCCTGCAGCAGGCTGGCAGGCAGCGGTGCACCGCTAGCCAGCAGCAGGCTGACGGTGTTAATGCGGTCGGTGGTGACAGCCAGTCTGAGGACAGAAAGGCCACCCAGGAGCTCTATGGGCGCGCCCTTACATATGAGGGTGGACACCGCCTGCACGTCGTCCCGGCGACTGACTGTTGAGAGCAGCTCCTCATGCAGATCTTCAGGAAGCTTGCAGCTCTGCCGGAGAGAGAAGGGAAGCCATGGTGCTGATGGTATCGCAATGAAAGCTACATAATATAATGTGATGTAATAATATAATAATAATGTTGTCACGGTTTTCAGAAAGTTTCGCTTGGTGGCGACATAAGTGTTCACTGGTGGCTGTGGCGATGTGTCAGTGTGCATTGTTATGGCCTGTGTGTGTGTGTGTGTGTGTGTGTGTGTGTAGCTGTTTGTGTGACAAAGGCTCATTCATGCAGAATACCTTGATATATATTTTCATTTATTGTTTAATGCAGTATGTCTGTTTGAGTAACTTTTGCTTATTACTATATTGATAACAGTAGAGTTTCTTTTGAATTTGTGTTGTCATTACATTTCAATGTTTTATTTTCATGAAGTAAATCATGGTTTGTCCTGTTCCTACAAATGGTGATACTGGTGTCGCCTCCATGAGACACTTTGCCTGCAGATGGTGCACACACCACCAATTTATGTGTCTGCCACACCCATGTACATGTGCTAGTGGTTGGAATGCAAGCTTCTGTCGCCAGAGACAAAAGACCTGGTAGTTTGAGGCAGTGTTGAGCCATTACTTGCAGCTGCAACTAGCCAGGCTAGATGAAAACTGTGGTCTCTCATAAAGCCCTCAACAGTCAGGTGACAGTGTGGGCTCTCCCGAGGCAAGTGTACACCGTGTGAATGTACACACTCGAAAGCCACCGTGACTGACGCATTGCCTGTCCGGCAGGTGGCGTCCCTCGTCAGGTGCCCGCACAGTGCCCCATCACTGAGCAGCAGCTTGGGGGAGCAGTCCAGACACCACCACAGCCTCGCCCCAAGCCTGGTGACTGCTGTTATTTGCTTCACAATGTTGTGAGTGCTATAATTGTATACTTTATCGAGTTTTCCGCGTCAGTTCGCGTTTGTCTTTGAACCGTTGTTATAGCTTTTTGTTTTGTTTTGTGTGAAAACACCACTTTGCAGAGGCAGCTACAAATGTGAATCTGGTATATGAAAGACAAATTGGAGTTTTTGAAGTTATGATAATTATCAACAAAACAGCTGAAATACTTATGAAGTGTTTTCAGGGTGTAGAAAAATCAGGTTGCCGCAGGACATCATCAGTGAGCTCAGAAAGCAAGCGAAGGGATTGAGGTAGCAGACCCTGAAGAGTCCACAGCAGCTGAAACCTCCATTTCTCCATATGCAAGCCCTGAAGTGCAGGAGTTTATCAGAGGACAGGTAATTAATGGCTTAGGAAATAAGAAGGGCAGAAGATATGGGGGACAAGGGAGGAGGTTTGCTCTGGCCTTGCGTTACCATAGTCCTAAGGCGTGTAGGTTTAAAAGCTCTACTTTTTCACTCCCCAGCAGTTCCAATCTTCACCTTTGGCTAAGGCAAACTTCCATCCAAGCAGGCTGGAGCAAACAAACTCACAGTTCTGAGGAAGAGCAGACACCACGTCGAAGGGAGAGACTCTGTGGCATGCATTTGATGCAGTGACCGTCAGAGAATCTCTCCATTTTGACCCGGCCTCCGATTCCATCATTGGTACGAAGGATTTTGGAGACCGTGGCAAGAGTCTGAAGCAGGCAAACCATGCACTTGTGTTCATGGCTAAAGGGTTGGCCAGGAAGTGGAAAGTGGTTAGGTTAGGTTAGATCAGGTTATGTTAGGATAGGTCAGGTCAGGTCAGATAAGGTCAGGTTAGGATTGCCTTATTTTAAGCTCTCGTCTCCATTCAAGTACAAACAACGAGCACTTCCGCGTTCCCCGCCCACAAACCCCTCTTCCCAACGAGTCCCCAAGGTCGCCGGGGGACGAGAGAAGAAGAGGCTGCAGAGTGAAGTGATTCCACTGTGTTTTGTGCTCAAAATCGTCCATAACATAAACAATCAATAACGGACATCACAGTTTTGTAGTTTGCGGCTTGGTCGTACTGTAGCAATTCATCCTCCTCAGGCACGGGTTGGTTAGGTTAGGTTATGCCTGCTTAGGATAGGTGGCTTAGGGTAGGCTAGGTTAGCTTAGGTTAAAACCCTTCAGAGAGTCTCTTGGGGCCTTTAGCAGAGCTCGGCTCGGGGAACACGTCGCGTTCACCTCCCAGCCCCTCCACGCTGCCGCCAGTCAGCACGTGGCTCAAGACTCGTCGTCAGGAGCAGGACTAAACAGCCGATCGTTTAAAGAATCACATCGTGCTCATTTTTTCAAGTGTTGGGATGATGTGAGTTGTGCACTTTTGTTTGCTGGTCTCCCTGTGAATTGCATGTTTACATTTTTGATGAGTGCTTGCCTTCAAGTAGGATCTGATGCACTCAGTGTAAATACAAGACTGATTTTGTGACACCTGTGAGTGCTTTCAAGAACACTTATCAGTCTACCACCAGACTGCAACACTGCCCGTGCTGGCGAGGTGCTGCTTAAACTGAGCGGCTGGGCAGTCAGGCGTGCATTTTGCACTGGCCACACCGACGCAAAGCATTACCGGTGTTCACCTGACAGCCGCAGGGTGTCCACGGACGTGACCATGAGGACTGTCCACAGTAGGCCCAATGACAAGCTGAGGAGTGAATTTGCTTGCTCTGTGGAGATTCAGGGGAACCACAATTGTCCCCTTGGCCCTGCTGATGCCCTCGGTGAACCAAGGGTGCCTTCAGCTACACCAGAGCTATTTGAGAGCCATTTGAACCAAAACCCTTAAGTTATCATTATTATTATTATTATTATTATTATTATTATCATTATTATTATTATTAATTCTTTTTATTTATCTGTTTGTTATTTTCCGGTGAAAAGCAGCACTGGATAGGGATTGTGGGGGAGAGAAAGAGCAGGGTGAAGATAGAGGTGTTTCATTTCCTGAATGTTTCAACAAGCTGCCTTCACGGGGAACAAATTGTCGCCGAAGAAGACAGCTTGAAAAAATACCGAGGAATGAGAGGTCTGGTGCTTCACCCTGCTTCCTTGCAACCAGCACGGTCCCCGTGCACTCGTGCAGCCTAGAGATGCTGTCTGATGCTTTCCTGTTGGCTTGCAGCTAGTACAGGATGAAATACAGTTTGTGTTCTGAATTAGTGAGTTAGTGTTCAGCTAGTCACTGTGTTGTTTCCTTGGTGACGGTCACGTGTCCGCCACGTTCAAAGTTTTTGCCCTCTCTTTGAGAAGTGTGCACACCAACTGCTGAAATATTTGCACTGCATCACAGCTCGCTCAACAAAACGGGTTACCAAGCTTATAGCATAACCATTACCTGCAGGCTTACCACCTCATTAATATCTATAAGCACCTCTTGAAATTAAGCAATACTTCATTTGTTTAACATGAATTTACAAACACAAATGTGAAGAAAGAAATACATCTTGGTAAAGGATGCAAAATGTTGTAAACAAAAACATTTTGCATCACATTCATATTGGTTAATGTTAGAAAAATGATAAATGTAATAAGCTCACACACACACACACACACACACACACACACCTCTATATTTTGAGGGAGTTTCTCCGATATGACTCTAACCTGGGAGCTACTACTGCTTTCAAATGAACTTCTGAGTACCTGACCACTGATGTGACGTGCCACAGGGCCTGAGTAACATTTCTACTGCCAGTACTGAAGGTACTATCAAGTCTTCCCTGTACTGTTGTGTGAGCCACAGAAGGTAAACAAGGTGTTGCGGTGTTGCCACATATATATTGTACCACCCTCACTGACCTATGCATGTAAGAAATTCTATTGCTGAACTCCACACAAGAATGGCACACTTCATTGGGTCTGAACCTGAAGAATTAGTGAAGACAAAGGTAGAAAACGAGCTTGCTAATATAACCAGCAGCAATGATGGAAGGGAAAGCAGAAGTGTAAGTAAGACGATTAAGGATGCAGTTGTTATGCTGTCCAGCCTGGCAGCATAATTTCGGTCGCTGTGTATCTACTGTATCTACTGCTTTCAAGGAATTCAGTGATAAATTAGAAAACAAGATCGCAGTAATGCTGAGGAATTGCCTCCTGCTCAAGTATGAACACGACAAGATGGAGCAGTACTCCCGAAGAGAGAACTTATGTATTTCTGGATGAGAGGAAGAAGAGGACGAAAGTGAGGAGGTGCTGGAAGCTAAAGTTATAGAACATGCTGACACTATTGGAGTGAAAATTGAGCAGGATGACATTTCTGTTGTTTACCATTTGCGGAGGCCCAGGGAAGGAGGTAGGCCAGTGATTGTGAGGTTTTGCCACCGAAAGAAAAGAAATGAAATTATGCAAAAAAAGAAAAAAAAAAAAAACTGAAAGGTAGGCAAAGAAAAGTGTATATAAATGATGACATGACCTCCTTAAGGGTTAAAATGTTGAATATGGTTAAAGGGCAAGAAACAGTGAAAAATGTGTCCACAAGGGAGGGGAGCATTCTTGTATAGTTGCACAGTGGGGGTAGACCTGTAGTTATAAACTGTCCTGATGACTTAGAAAAGGTTGTTATATCTGCTCCTGATTGGAAAAGGTTAAATCTAGATCACTTAACAAGGGCCTAGGATGGCCCTGCTGGGGCACAGCACATACTTGGGCATGATAATAGTGTTAGTGTAAGTAATATTAACTCTGTTCAGTTTGTTCCTCCCCTGGATTATATTAATGTGTCGTCTCTTAATGTCTGCGGTATCAAGTCAAAGTTTTTATCTATGAATTTTGTTAA
The DNA here is from genome assembly GCF_035594125.1 of Scylla paramamosain. Lineage (NCBI taxonomy): Eukaryota > Metazoa > Arthropoda > Malacostraca > Decapoda > Portunidae > Scylla > Scylla paramamosain. The sequence goes on from NW_026973671.1 coordinate 56,319, forward strand.
CTTTATTAAAGATTATGGTGTGATTTGTTGATGTGAAACTAAGTGTGATGATACTGATGTAATTAATGTAAAAAACAATATGGAAAATATCGGCTTTGACATTGTCTTTAAGGACAGAAGCAAATTAAGCAGGTTTAAATCTGGGGGTTTGCTCATGGCCATCAAGAAAAATGCTAGTTTTAAGTGGAGGCATATTAGTAACACTTATGATTCTTTACTTTCAGTTAAAGTTGATAGAAGTAGTGTAAATTTTGGTAGGGAACTGGTAATAAGCTGTGTTTACATTCCCCCCTCACACTCTAGATATGGTAGTGAAGAGCACTATGACGAGCTGGATGATTTTTTGCTTACTTACTCATGTGATGATTATGTGCATTGCATGTGCTTTGTGGTGATTTTAATGCTCACACTCTCACTATGTGTGATGTTCCTTCTGAGGCTGCTGAGGACCCTGTGTCTGTAAGTTTAACTAATTTTGGAATAACTGAGACTAGAGCAAACCAGGACTTAACCCCAGATAGGAATTCATATGGGAAAAAGTTGTTGGATGTTTGTAAGAATGATCAAGTTTATATATTGAATGGAAGGTTAGGGGAGGACTGCAGCATTGGCAAACAATACAACTATTGACTACTTTTTAGGATCACCATTGATTATGAAATATGTTGTAGTTCTTAAAGTATTAGATTATGAACCTTTGTGGTCTGATGTACACTGTGGACTACATGCAAGGATCAAATGTGAGATACAAAGTACGGTGCCTGTTGTAAACCGAGAGGCAAAGGAATCAAGACAATCAGGTGTAAGGCAAAGTAAATGGAATATTGAAAAACAATTTTTATGTGTGAGTAATATTGATGAAACTAAGATAAATGAACTGATTGCAAAAGTGGATGAATTACCCATGGATGCTATTAATCTAGATTTAAAACAAATACTGATTGAAGTGGCACTTGCAACTTTCCCACCATATAAGAAAAGATCATTCATGAAAAAGTCCAATAATGCCACCTCAGTGGGATATGATAAAGAGTGCTGGCCATCTAGAAAGGAATACCACAAAGCTAGACAGAGGTTTCATTTGCATAGAAGTAGTGTAAATTTTAACAACATAATTGAGAAAAGCAGGAAAAATAAAGCAAATCTAAAAAGAGTGAAGAATAAGGAGAGGGATAACTTAATAAAGAAACTTAGAAAATATAAGAGTGATGACCCTAAAGCATATTGGAAAATTTTAATTAGTCAGAAAAGAACTTATCAGATCCCCATAACACTAAATGAATTCTATGAGCATTTTAAGCAGCTAGCGGGTGATGAAAATTCTGACAATAGTGATGTGAATATTACAAATGAAAACATTGAAGTTGTGACAGAGTATAAGTATCTTGGAGTGTTATTAAATTATAATGGGAGGTTTCACAAAGGTGACCTGAAGCTAAAGAAGAGAGCCACAAGAGCAATGTACTCATTAATAAGTAAGTGTAGGAAGTTTGACTTGCCAGTGGATATACAACTCAAATTATTTACCACCACGGTGTTACCTATATTGACTTGTGCAGCTGAAATTTTGGGTTACCATATTGCTAGGGAGTTAGAGTATATGTACATGAAATTTTTAAAGCAGGTTTTGGGTGTTCATGAGAATACTTGTAATGACATGGTGTATGGTGAACTGGGTGTATTTCCACTTGATATTTATATAAAGAAAAAAAATGATAGGTTATTGGTCTAAGCTAATTTCAGGTAAAAATACTAAACTGTGTTATTTAATGTACCAATGTCTATTGCAGCTGGATAGGTTAGGGCTTCATAGTTCTCCATGGTAAACTTGTATAAAGAATATTTGTAATGACTGTGGAATGTCTGGTATGTGGTGTTGCAAGATGCTCCTAATTCAAGATGGGTGAAGAAAGCTATGGAACAGAGATTGAAAGATCAGTGGCTTGTAACTTGGCATCATAATTTAGAAACAAAATCATTAAGTAGCAGTTATAGGGTGTTTAAGACAGATTTTGGCAGAGAACAGTATTTAGAACAGTTAACAAAGGGTGACAGATTATTAGTGACTAAATTTAGAAGATGTAATAATAGACTTCCTGTAAATATTGGTAGGTATCAAGGTGTCAGTAGAGAAGATAGGGTATGTAACATGTGTAATGCTGAGGTAGAAGGAGAAGAATTTCATGTTCTTTTTGAATGTACTGATATGGAAATTGTTAGGTTAGGTAATATGTATATAGCAAATTACATAAATAGGCCAACACAATTCAAATATGTTTTGTTCATGCAAAGTATAAGTTCAAATGTGATAAAGAAATTATCTTTGTTTTTGAGGATGGTGCTACGCTTGTTTAGATAAACAGTGTGCAAAACACCTCAATAGTTTTTTTATTTATTTCTTAATTAGTGACAGTATGTATCATTATATATGCATACACATTTTTTTATATTAAATTTTTGCCATTGCTTACAGCGTATTTCATTTGTATGTATTTGTCTTTTCTTATGTAATATTATGCACGTTCTGTATATAATCTACAGTGTCTGTATTCTTTTGCTGGAGAGCTGTGCTCCATACTTTATAGAAAGTCTGACCTTACTCAATAAATTCAATTCAATTCAGTTATAAATTCAATTCACACACACACACACACACACACACACACCTGTACACAGTGGTGCTGCTGTAGTCCCTTAATCACCGAGTCTTGGCCTTGCTGCCGTGCCAGGTCAGCAGGGGTCATGTTGTCAGGGGTGGTCACATGAGGGCTCACGCCGCGTTGCAGCAAAGCCTCCACAGCAGCACTGGGAGCCCCGCACAGCGCCGCGGCGTGGAGAGGCGTCAGGCCGTCCTGGCTCAGCGTGTGACCATCAAAAAGCTCGGGGATGTTGACCATTGCTGCCACGTTGCCCTCCACCAGCATGGACAAGACTGTGTTGTGGTTGTCTTCATGCCAGCCCCGCCACGCCCTCTGTGATGACAAACACTGTTGCTGCCCACTTGTGTCACCACCACCACCACCACTACCACTACCATTACCACCACTACTGCTATAAAATGATCACCACCGACACCAACACCACCACCAATACCACTACCATTACCACCACCACCACCACCACCAATACCACTACCATTACCACCACCACCACCACCAATACTATTACTATTAAATCATCACCACCACCAATACCATTACTATTAAATGACCACCACTATCACCACCACCACCACCACTACAACCATTACCACAACTACTACTATAAAATGACCACTACCACCACCACCACCAGCAGCTATACTATTACTATTAAATGAACACTACTATCACAGCCACCACCATCACTTCTACTGTAAAATAACCGCCACTGTTACCACCACCACCACCACCACCAAAACCATTACCTCCATCATAACTACATGAATGATCAAGAGAGAGAAAAAAAATTACTAATTATAATTATGATAGTAGTAGTGATAATAGTAATAATAATAATAATAATAATAATAATAATAATAATAATAATAATAATAATAATAATAATAATAAAAGAACTGTGATATAATGATGAAGGTAAAGGACAAAAAAAAAATAATAGTAACTGATGTCAACAAAAATCATAATGATCATAAATAATAATAATATTACCAAAAATTATGACAATAAAAGTAATAATAATA
>NW_026973671.1:70000-72500 GCF_035594125.1 Scylla paramamosain
AGCACGCAAGATGGTTATAAAGCAAGAAGAGTTAATAACTACAGAGAAATTAGCTGAGAGTTTGCAGGCTAGTGCTTCTGGTAGACAGTTTTGGAGATCTGTAAGAAACAAAGGGAAAACAGAAGAAAAAAACGCCTAAGGCAGTTGATGGAAAACATTGTCCTAAAGATATAGCTGATTTATTTAAAGGAAAGTTTGAAGAGCTTTACAACAGTACCTCATACGATACAAATGAGATGGATAGCTTAAAATCTGCCATCAACAGTGTAATTTCTTGTCAGAAAAATAGTAATGAAAGTATACTCTTGATTACGCCTGATGAGGTGCGTCAAGCACTGCGGAGAGTGAGGCCTGGAAAGGGAGAAGGTGAGGGTGACCTGATGTCTGACCATCTCATACATGCTGGTGATGTGTTATACGGACACTTGTCTGTACTGTTTTCAGCCATGTTGAGGCACGGTTTCTCTCCCCACAGCATGATGAAAGGGGGGTTATGATACCGCTTCCTAAAGGTCGTTGGGCAAATCTTAATACCAGTGAAAATTACAGAGCGATTACTCTTAGTAGTTTGATGAGTAAAATACTGGATAATATTGTATTGATGAGAGAAAGGGATAAACTATTGACCAATGATTTGCAGTTTGGGTTCAAAGAAGGAACATCCTCTACTATGTGTACAGCAATGGTGAGAGAAACTGTGTCTTATTATGTATCTAAAGGTACAACTGTTTATGGGTTTACTTTAGATGCAAGCAAGGCTTTCGACAGAGTTAATTATTGCAAATTATTTGATATTCTATTGAAACGTAATGTATGTCCTCTTATATGTAGATTATTGTTAAACATGTACGTAAATCAAAAACTAAGCGTAAGATGGAATGACTTACTGTCTAGTACATTTGAAGTGAGTAATGGAGTCAAACAAGGTGGTGTGATCTCTCCTATACTGTATTGTGTTTATGTAGACGGGTTACTCACGGAATTGCGAGACTCTGGCGTTGGCTGCTACATGGGTGGCACCTATGCAGGAGCCTTCGGGTTTGCTGATGACCTAAAAGGTCTAGCACCAAGTGTTTTTGCTCTCAAGAAGATGATAAGCATCTGTGTAGATTATGCATCGAGATATGACATTGTGTATAACGAAAAGAAAAGCAAATTAATAGTTTTCCACGGTAATAAAAGAAGTAATATAATTCCTAATGTAGAAATTAATGGTAAAACTATTGATATTATGGAGGAAATTGTACACCTGGGAAATGTTTTAGGAAGAAATATTTTTAAATGTGATACTTCTAAATGTGTGACTGATTTTTATCGACAATGTAATTCATTTTTATCCCGTTTTAAGGGTGGACTGTCACATGTAAGAAATACTTTGTTTTTTAAATATTGTTCTAGTTTTTATGGTAGTCAACTTTTAAATGTGTGTGATGGTAGCATGGAAGCGGTGTACCGAGCGTGGAGGGTTGCAGTGCGTCGAGTGTGGAAGCTGCCCTGGACCACACACTGTAGTCTGCTTCCTCACATTGCTAATGTTATGCCCCCAGAAATGTGGTTCGCAAAACGGGAGATTGCTTTTATAAACCAAATATTAACATCAGACAATATGGTTATAAGAACAATAGGAAGAATGGGGGTTTATGGAAGACATTCAATAATGGGCAGTAATGTAAGATATCTTTCATACAAATTTAATATGAATATTGGAGACATCAATAAGGTTTGGACGCAGCTGCAGTGTGACCAGTACGAACTTGCACGGACTGGTGCACAAATTCGTGAATTGTGTTTGATGAGGGATAGATGTGATACCACAATCTTAGATGTAAGGGAAACTAAGATGTTGATTGATGCTTTGTGCACCGAGTGACGTCGGATTCAGTATGATATTGTCTAATTTAGTATAAATTTATGTCTTTTTTTTTTTTTTTAATAATTAAATGAAATGTTTTTCTTTCTTTTAGTTTTAGTATGTATTTTAGTTTGTGTACACATCTTGTGTGAATAAAGAATATTGAATTGAATTGAACTACTACTACTACTACTACTACTACTACTACTACTACTACTACTACTACTGCTTCTTCTACTACTTCTACTACTGCTAGTACTACTTGTACTACTACTACTACTACTACTACTACTACTAAAACTACTACTACTACTACTACTACTACTACTATTACTACTATTACTACTACTACTACTACTACTACTTCTACTACTACTAATAGTACTACTACTACTACTACTACTACTACTGCTTCTACTACTATTACTACTACTTCTACTACTGCTACTACTACTAATACTAGTACTAATACTACTAGTAGTACAACTAAAAATATAATAAACCTGGTCCTCCAATCGCATGTTGTTTTGCTTTGAAATCTCTATCTGTTAAACTTTGAACCAGATCGTAAGACAGTTTGCATACGTCCACCCTCCTGCCCCTCTGCACTGCCTACCATGTCAAGCGGGGTGTGTCCAAAATTATTTT
>NW_026973671.1:77500-80000 GCF_035594125.1 Scylla paramamosain
CTACTACTACTACTACTACTACTACTACTACTACTACTACTACTACTACTACTATTACTAGTACCACTACTACTACTAGTACTTCTACTACTAATACTACTACTACTACTACTACTGCTATTTCTTCCACCACTATTACTACAACTACTAATACTACTACTAGAATTATTGCTACTACTGCTACTACTACTACCACTTCTTCTATAACTACTACTTCTACTATAACTACTACTACACTTAAACTCTTATTTCTACTACTACTACTACTACTACTACTACTACTACTACTACTACTACTTCTACTGTTACTATTACTACTATTATTACTACTAATAATGCTACTACCACTAAAACTACTTCTACTATTACCCCTATTAATACTATTACCATTACTACTACTGCTACTACTACTATATCTAATACTGTTATTACTACTTCTACTACTACTACTACTATTACTACTACTACTTCTATTACTACTACTACTATATTTACTACTACTACTACTACTACTACTACTACGACTACTACTAATAATAAAAATAATAATAAGAAGAAGAAGAAGAAAAAGAAGAAGAAAAAGAAAATTTGTAATCAAAACAATACTATGAAAAAAAACCTCTTAATGATAATGATAAATATGAATAAAATACCTACTACTACGATTACTACTACAACTACTACTACTACTCCTACTACTACCACCACTACTACTACCACTGCTAGCAACAATACTACTACAACTACTGCTACTAATGCAACTACTACTACTACTACTACTACTACTACTACTACTACTACTACTACTACTAGTACCACTACTACTACCAGTACTTCTACTACTACTACTACTACTACTAATACTTGTATTTCTTCAACCACTATTACTATAACTACTTAAACTACTATAACTACTACTACTACTACTAGAATTATTGCTACTACTGCTACTACTACTACCACTTCTTCTATAACTACCACTTCTACTACAACTACTACTACACTTAAACTCTTATTTCTACTACTACTACTACTACTACTACTACTACTACTACTACTACTACTACTACTACTACTACTACTAAAACTACTTCTACTGTTACTATTACTACTACTATTACTACTAATAACGCTACTACCACTAAAACTACTTCTACTATTACCACTATTAATACTATTACCATTACTACTACAGCTACTATTACTACATCTACTACTGTTATTACTACTTCTACTACTACTACTACTACTACTACTACTTCTATTACCACTTGAGGTCTCGATAAGGAACACCTTCCTCCCAGCGTTACTGAGATACCACACCATCGGAGATGGGGAAAGGGCGCTGCTCGAACTTCCACCAAGACTGGGCGGGATGGGAATCACCTCCCCTGAGAAGTTGGCGACTGTGGAGAACCTCAACTCCCTCAAGCTCACCAGGTCCCTCACAGAGAAGATCATTGCTCAGGACGCACATGGTGAAATAGCCCAAAGTGCAGTCACTGAGCAAGGACGAATTATATCTAGAGATAGGCAACAACATCAACGAAACTGTCTCGAAGACCTGATAAACATCCTGCCTGCAACCACAGTGAGAAAAATCCTCACTGCACAGGAAACGGGAGCCTCTAACTGGCTAACGTCACTGCCCATCAGAGCGAAGGGCTTCAGCCTCAACAAACAAGAATTTGTCGACGCCATTGCTCTGAGGTACGGCTGGCCGATGGAAGGACTCCCCAGTACTTGTGTGTGTGGCTCCCCCAATGACGTCAACCACACCATGACGTGCAAAAGGGGGGATTCGTATGTATCAGGCACGATGAGGTGAGAGATCTGACCGCCAGCATGCTCAGGGAGGTGTGCCACGATATCTCCACTGAACCGACCCTCCTGCCGCTAGACGGCGAGCACCTGCGCTAAAGAACAGCCAACACCACCAACGAGGCTCGAGTCGACGTCAGTGCACGAGGGTTCTGGACAAGGGGACAGAAAGCATTCATGGACATACGGATCTTTGACCCGATGGCCGCCTGTCACCACGAACTCTCCCTGGAGGCCGCCCACCGCAAGAATGAGCAGGAGAAGATCCGAGCATATGGGGAGAGAATCCAACACGTTGACCAGGGCAGCTTCACACCTCTGGTCTTCACCACATCTGGCGGGATGGGCTCCAAGGCTCAGTGCTTCTACTCAAGACTAGCCGACCTAATGGCAGAAAAGAAGCACCAGCCAAGGAGCCATGTCATCGCATGGATGAGGTGCCGTCTCTCATTCTCCCTCCTCAGATCTGCCCTCCTGTGTCTCAGGGGGACAAGGCATTCCACTCCCATACCTGCAGACTTAGGAGGCCTCGACTGCGAGGCTACAGTGGTGGAGAGTGGCATAAGAGTAGATAGAGTAGAGGTAGAATTAATTTATAGTTAACAACTAATGTGTATATTATAGAGTATTAGATATGGTTGGATGCCACAGTCATTAGCGGGAGCTGGGGCTAATGACC
>NW_026973671.1:125000-127500 GCF_035594125.1 Scylla paramamosain
ATCTCCATCGATGCTGCAAGCCGTGGGTGTAGGCAGAGTAGGCTGCATGAGGCTCAGTCCTGGCCATGTCAGACAGGACTTCCACCTCATGTATCCACTCCTTCACCTTTTCTCCTATGTACTCCTTCTTGAACTCCTCTGTTCCGATGACAGCACCCAGATGCCGTTGTCCATCCTTTGTTATTATAACTCCACTGCCACTGAAGCTATCCACTGCACTGTCATAGTGTTCAGGCTTTACAATAAGGACGGACTTAGCGGCATTGGGTGTGTACCCTATGATGGGACCATTGTCGTTCACTAAGCCCCACCATTTTTTCAAGTCTGTTATTTTGCCGGCCCCTGACAGGTCATCCGCGTACGCCACTTGCTTCACACTCGTTTTCTCATATGAGATAAATTGTTGCAGCACTGAAAGTCCGAGGGCGTACATCGCCATGGCCACTGGGTCACCTTGTGTTGTCCCTTCCATGGACTTTAACACCTTAACACTATTACCACTATTACTACATATGTACAAATCCGAGGGGTCACTATATGTGTTTTCTACATATTGTGCCAGAGAGGGACATTTTACTCGAATGTTGTGAAGCATTGTTTTTCTGTTAATAGTGTTGAAAGCGTTTTTGGCGTCCACTAATAACACCGCTTCACAATTGTCTTCACTGAACATTTCCCTCATAGCGTGGATGGCGGCTTCCCCTCCTGCCTGCTGTCCTGCACATACTTGCAAGTTCCCCGCTGCCCTCCTTACGTCGTCCTTGACCACCGTCATGACGCATTTACCCACGATGCGTCTTATCACCTCGCCGATGCCAATTGGTCTGCATCCCGGCTTTTTGTCCAGCGGAATTAATCGGCATGCGGTGAGAGCCTCGACGTGGTGACAATTTGTGGTGGCAAGCTTCCTCGCCAGTGCTGCCAGGGCGCCGCATAGGTCGTTAGCGGCGCTGCCACAGAGTGCGCCGCTCAACAGGCGACGCCACCCTCTAGCGTCTAGTCCTGAGGGACCAGCACTGCCGTGTGTCTGGAGAGACTTCTTCCAGATCATCTCTCCAGTTATCACCTCGTAGATGACATCATTGGGCTTGCGGAAAGGCCCCTGCATCCTGAGGCCCTCCTCGTCACTGGGGGGAGGATGTTTTTCCTTCAGCAGGTGGATGGTTTCCCTGGTGAGGGGCAACACTCCACCTGACTGCTGTTCATTAAGTGCCCGCAGAGCCCTGGACACCTGTCCTTGCCGCATATTGCCAGCGAAATTACGGGCTTTGTCTTCCTGCCCTTGTTGGTTTCCTGATGGTCTTGGCAGCCTCTTCTGGATGGCTCGGGCTTCCTCCAGGAGCTCATCCAGTTGGTTGTTCTGCCATAGACCCACTCTTCTTGCGACGGCTTTCACGTTTTCCGCCACCTTCGCATTTCTATGTGTCTTTTGAAAGAAGAGTTTTGGCAGTGTGAAGAATAATTTCGTCGCATACGGTGCGAGGGGTGACTCTTGTAAGTAATTGTTGAGGAGGATGACCATCTCTTGTACAATTTTGTTGGTGGCTGCACACTTTGGTGGATCGAACAGATGACATGTCGACCACCCAACTAATTCTGTGTAAGTGTTGTTCACCCACATGGTTGTTTCTTCTTCTGTTAGTCCTTTCCAGACTAAGTTTCTCCTCCCGTTTGTATGTCTCGCGGCGTACGCATTGTGTTGCGGTAGCGATGGGGCGTGTTGTGACGGTGTTGATGGCAGGGCAGCCTCCCCTCCCATCTCTGTCTCCATCGTTCGCTCTTGTTCCTCATCCTGCTGGGATTCCTGGCTGTCCCCTGGCTCCTCCTCCCTCTCACTGCCCTGGTGGTCACGTCCCAGGGGGTTTTGGCATCCATCTCCCTTTCTACAATTTATACACTTTTTGTTTTGTCTCACACATTGACAATTAACACATCTGTGTTCCTCTTTTGTACACTGACAACATCTTCTTTGTGCAGGTGGGTTAGACATTGTATTAATAACATGACATTATTAGAGAGAGAGAGAGAGAGAGAGAGAGAGAGAGAGAGAGAGAGAGAGAGAGAGAGAGAGAGAGAGAGAGAGAGAGAGAGAGAGAGAGAGAGAGAGAGAGAGAGAGAGAAGTGAAGGAGGGAGGGGAGGGGAAGAGATAAGGGAGGAGGAGGGAGAGAGAAGGGAAGTAGGGGGAGAGGGAGGGTAAAGGGAGGGGTAGGAGGGAAGGGGAATAGGGGAAGGGAAAGTGACAACAGAGAGAGAGAGAGAGAGAGAGAGAGAGAGAGAGAGAGAGAGAGAGAGAGAGAGAGAGAGAGAGAGAGAGAGAGAGAGAGAGAGAGAGAGAGAGAGAGAGAGAGAGAGAGAGAGAGAGAGAGAGAGAGAGAGAGAGAGAGAGAGAGAGAGAGAGAGAGAGAGAGAGAGAGAGAGAGAGAGAGAAGTGAAGGAGGGAAGGAGGAAGGGTAGGGGAAGAGGTAGGAGGGAGGAGGGAGAGAGACGGGAAGCCGGGGG
>NW_026973671.1:130000-147500 GCF_035594125.1 Scylla paramamosain
TCCTTACCGCTGTTGGGTGGTGTTGAATTGCCTCAAGAGATTTCTCCTTGTGGTAATGTTGATTGGATTCCATGGTTTGATGTGGGGCGTGTGTTGCTCTGAGGTAACCTGCCAGTAGACACAGAGACAGATCACACAACATGTACATTCTAGAGCACTGGTGTCGCCTGAATCACCTGCACCACAGCCTTGGCCACTCTCAGGTGTCCAAGCTACAACACACCAGTCCTTTCCATTCATGCTTTCTTAAGGTCATGCACCCTCTAGTGAGTTCTTTTTTTTTTTTTAATAAACGTGCTCTCTCTCTCTCTCTCTCTCTCTCTCTCTCTCTCTCTCTCTCTCTCTCTCTCTCTCTCTCTCTCTCTCTCTCTCTCTCTCTCTCTCTCTCTCAGATCGATAAAAAAAGGTCTTTTATGTAGTTGTATGACTCAGAATATGTAACTGAACGTAGTGTCTCTATTTTGAATAAAGAATAGCTACTCATTCATAAATCATTGTTATATACTGCTACAATCGCTACTCACTTACGATCGTACGATCCCGGTTATCTCTCCAAGAAAGTGGACGGAACACTGATCCAGGAAAGTTTTAAAAGTCTGGATTTTTAAAGGCTTCGAGTGCCTACCCGACCTATCGGAAATCGCTAGAGTTACACCCTCTCATTGTACGCTTACCTTAACGCAGCACACCTGGAATCACCTCAAATACCAGATCAGTGTTGGGGGGGTAGAAAATACGATTGTTCTATGTTACAACCACATATATTGATACTAATGATAATTCACAAGCAACATGAGGTAGTACACGTTAATATATGACGTTCTCGTCACTTCACACAGGACCACAACCCATTTACACCTCCACCGCCCACTCCTCCACCACCCACTGAATTATTTCCCTCATCCGCCAGAATTTACTCAGACGCCATCACCGCGTCCCCAAACGATAATTCCCATATTTCCTCTCCTCACACCTCACAAGACGTGACGTCCCTGAGAGACGCCTCCTCTCCGTTCTACCTCACGACCTAAGGCGCTCTGTCTTCCCCTCCTTGGAATGTGTTGTTGCCCGCTCAATCTCCCCTTGTTTCAACACATCTCCACCTCAAAATATTTCCTCCCTTATACATACAAAGATATAGAGAACTTAAATTATGAAGAGAATAATACTACATGATATAAAATGAGTAAATAAGCCTTACACTAACTTATAACCAATATTAAGAATAATGTCCGCAAGGCAGGTAACCGGAACACGGGGGACACTAAGAAAACGTGTTCCTTTTCAAGGTAGACTCGGCCAATAAGATGACAATACATGCTAATTGTAGAAAACAAAATGTCACTCCTGAAATCCAAATAAAAACATACATAGTGAAGAAAACAGAAAGTAAAAGGAGCACACTGAAAAACAAAAGAAAGGATATTGAAAATAAAAGCCAACACACACAAATTTACCGCAGGTCCCTTGCTGTGCTCAGAACCCAGCCAGTCCCAACAGGCGGACAACAGACAGGCTGTTCAAAGAGAGGTACCATCTCACCCCTCTGGATCAGGGAAACGGCATTGTAAAAACACCCAAGTGACACACACACACACACACACACACACACACACACACACACACACACACACACACACACACACACACACACCTGTCCTTTATAAGTAAATGACAGACCGAGGATATTCAGTGTCGAAGAGGATGACACTCAACTGTCCCCCTCTTCTACACTGAACATCCTCCGTCTGTCCTTTACTTATAATCTGAACTGGACACTTCACATCTCCTCTCTAGCTAAAACAGCTTCTATGAAGTTAGGTGTTCTGAGATGTCTCCGCCAGTTTTTCTTACCCCTCCAGCTGCTAACTTAATTCTGTTTATCTTTTTTATAATTTAATTGATTGATTGTTTATTGCCCAGAGTAGCATTTTTTTTTTTTTTACAGAGAAGAAGCATTACATGATTAATGGGGCACTAGCCCGCTGAGCCGAGGCTCCCTAGCAGACAGAGAAGTGATATACATATAAATGCAACTTATATAGAGGGCAGGGCAACAATACAAATCATATAGAACAGTAGAAAAGAAATAATATTATTGCACCATTTTTTAGGAACTAATATCCTTAAGATAAGTTATGTTTGTAACAAGCTACATCATTCATGTGTAAAAAAAATACTAAAACTTTATTACAGATCCTAGTTTTGACTTAGACTATTAAATAGGAACTTTTTCATTTTACTTTTGAAAATATTGAAAAACCTTTTTTTTTCTTTTCTATCGTCAGGCAATACGTTCCATACTTTAGGAGCAACACAGTGTGTGGAAAAATGTATACAGACTAGTTCTTGCTTGTGGGCAAATCATATTATTACGATTTCCTCGGGTACCTTGGCTATGGTGGAATACATTAGACATTATGCTATTTGAATCATTTCCATTAACATTTTTATATATGGTCAGCGCTATGAAATATTTCTTTAAGAGGTCGAAAGTTAGTATATTTAAGTCATTAAACAGTAAGTCGGTGGAGTCGTATTTACTTTTAAAGACAATGGTTCTTGCTATTTTCCTTTGTGCTACAAAGACATCATTCACAACCGTAGGCCAAGTACAGCCCCAGATCAATGAACAGTTAATAAGGTATGGATAACATAATTAATGATATAAGCTGCGTAAGGCTTCACTTGTAACATTGTACCTAATTCTGAATAAAATTCCACAAGTTTTTGATAAGTTTGAGCACACCGACTGTATATGCTTTTTCCAGTTAAAATTTTCATCAATAATAACTCCTAAAAATTTTGTAGAAGAAACATGATTAAGCTCAGCCTCCATAGGAAACTGTTCCGAAATTACTGACAACAGAGCGTCTTTGAAACAATATGAAGTTAGTTTTATTAATGTTTACTGTTAATTTATTTGCGGTTACCCATTTGAATATGTTATGCAATTCTTGAGTTAATTTTACATTTAAGTTACACAAATCATTATCTGTTAGAAGAAGGCGTGTATCATCGAGAAATAGAACGTAACTAAGCATATCACTAACATTACATTAATTTTATCATTGATGTATATCAGAAATAATATAGGAGCTAATATAGAACCTTGTGGCACACCTTAATAATAGTTTTTTTTTTTATATGACATATAATTGTTACAAAATACAGACTGTTTCCTACCTGACAGGTAACTAGCAAACAATTTTAGTGGTAATCCTCTAACTCCAATGTTTTCTAGCTTGTCTAATAATATGTTATGATCAATAGAGTGAAATGCTTTACTCAGATCAAGAAAACCCCTACTACATGGTTCTTTCTCTCCATATTCTTGTATATTTCACTTGTAAACTTCAGTATTGCTGTTTCTGTGGATTTACTTTTTGCGGAATCCAAACTGATTGCTTGAAAGCAGGTTGAAAGGTTCTATTAATGCAGTCAGTCTCTTTGCTATTGCTTTTTCAAGTATTTTGTACAATGTCCTTATCCGTCCATGTATGGAGTATGCTTCACGTGTCTGGGGGGGTTCCACTCATACTGCTCTTCTAGACAGGGTGGAATCAAAAGCTTTTCGTCTCATCAACTCCTCTTCTCTAACTGACTGTCTTCAGCCTCTCTCTCATCTCTGCAATGTTGCATCTCTAGCTGTCTTCTACCGCTATTTTCATGCTAACTGCTCTTCTGATCTTGCTAACTGCATGCCTCCCCTCCTCCCGCAGCCTCGCTGCACAAAACTTTCTTCTTTTTCTCACCCCTTATTCTGTCTACCTCTCTAATGCAAGAGTTAACTAGTATTCTCAATCATTCATCCCTTTCTCTGGTAAACTCTGGAGCTCCTTACTTGTTTTTGCATTTCCACCTTCCTATGAGCTGAATTCCTTCAAGAGGGAGGTTTCAAGACACTTCTCCACCAATTTTTTTTACTACCGCTTTGGACCATTTTTGGGGACTGGCATCTCAGTGGGCTTTTTTTTTTATTTGATTTTTGTTATCCTTGGCCAGTGTTCCTCCTACATAAAAAAAAAAAAATCAAACACACACACACACACACACACACACACACACACACACGCACACACACCGTGTTGTGTAGAGGTTAGCACGCTCGGCTAACAACCAAGAAGGCCCGGGTTCGAATCCCGGGCGCGCCGAGGCAAATGGGCGAACCTCTTAATGTGTAGCCCCTATTCACTTAGCAGCAAGTAGGTATGGGATGTAACCTGAGGGCCTGTAACCTCGCTGTTCTGGTGTGTGGTATGTCAGTGGTCTCAGTCCTACCCAAAAGATCTGCCACTATGAACTCTGAGCTCCTTCTATAGCGGAATGGCTGGCTGGGTGATCAGCAGACGACCATACGTGAATCACACACACACACACACACACACACAAATCAACATGGACAAACGCACACACACATACACAAAGACATGGACACACACACACACACACACACACACACGTACAGAGGAGGAGGCAGTACACAGGAGGAGGCAGTAGGCACCTGCCGAAACGATAATTACTCCCAGTGAGGTGTGCAGCACTGTTCAGGGTGTGCTGTGAACTTATCACTAAGCCCAGCTGTGACCTCACTGAACGTTTCCCTTTGTGTCTCACAACACAAGGGGGCAGTCACAGCCTGCCCTCTAAAGACAACTCTCTTCCTCCACACAAAACTACAAGCACCTAATAACACACACACCCTTCACTCAAAATTTCAAAATTATCATGGTGACTCCTACACCAGCCTCGGAGTCCCCATCTGAGGAGGTGACCACAAATGTCCCCAGGTCGGACTGCCCTTCTGACAACGACCTTAAGTGTCTTGACACCCCCCCCTCAACTTTTTCTTCATTAACTTCTGCAACAATCGCGGTCTAAGATCTAATTTTCAATCTGTAGAACACCACCTCTCCTCTTCTAAACCTCATCTTCTTTTCATCACTGGAACTCAGGTGTCTGACACAATTGACAGTGGCCCCTTTTCTGTTCCCTCCTACTTTCTCTATCCTCATTTTCGATCCAAAGCTGGATGTAGCGTTAATGTGCGCAATGACTTAACCTGCTCTTGTGCTCACGCTCTTGAACCTTCCGAGTTTTCCACCATCTGGCTACGACTACAGAGTCACTCTCAAACTAAATTTGTTGATGCTGTATATCTCTGACCTAACTCCTCTGACTATAAGAAATTCTTTGACTACTTAACTTCCAAAGTGGAGCACATTCTGACCCTCTTCCCTTTTGCAGAGATCTCCATTCTTGGAGATTTCAATGTTCACCACCAGTTTTGGCTTTCCTCTCCCTTCACTGACCATCCTGGTGAACTAGCCTACAACTTTGCTATCCTCCATGACCTAGAGCAATTGGTGCAACACCCTACTTGTATTCCTGACCGTCTTGGAGATACACCCAACATTCTTGATCTTTTCTTGACCTCTAATCTTTCTGCTTATGCTGTCACCCTTTCTTCTCCATTGGGCTCCTCCGATCACAATTTCATATCTTCTTATCGCTCCAATCCCTCCTCAGGATCCCCATAAGCGGAGGTGCCGCTGGCGATTTGCTTCTGTTAGTTGGGGCGACCTGAAGAGGAATTTTGCTGATTTTCCTTGGAATGACTACTGCTTCCGTGTCGGAGACCCGTCTTTGTGTGCTGAGCGCATAACAAAGGTGATAGTGTCTGGCATGGAGGCATAAATTCCTCACTCTTTTCCTCGACCTTCCAAACCTTGGTTCACCAAAGCTTGTTCTCGTGCTATACATGATAGAGAGGTGGTTCATAAAAGGTACTTAAGCCTTTCATCACCAGAATCTCATGCACTTTATAACTTTGTATGGAACCATGCCAAGTCTGTTCTCCAACTAACTAAAAATTCCTTCATTAACAGAAAGTGTCAAAATCTTTCAAGATCTAACTCCCCTCGTGACTTCTGGCATGAAGCCAAAAATATCCCTAATAACTTTGCTTCTTCTTCTTTCCCTCCTTTATTTCAACCAGATGGCACCACTGTTATCACATCAATCTCTAAAGCTGAGCTCTTCCCTCAAACCTTTGCTAAAAACTCTACCTTGGACGATTCTGGACCTGCTCCTTCCTCTCCTCCACTTTCTGACTACTTTGTGCTACCTATTAAAATTCTTCGCAATGATGTTTTCCATACCCTTGCTAGCCTAACCCATCGGAAGGCTTATGGACCTAATGGGGTCCCTCCTATTGTTCTCCGAAACTGTGCATCCGTGCTTGCACCTTCCCTAGTCAAACTCTTTCATCTCTGTCTGTCAACATCTACCTTTCCTTCTTGCTGGAAGTTTGCCTACATTCAGCCTGTTCATAAAAATGGTGACCGTTCTAATCCCTCAAACTACCATCCTATTGCTTTAATTTCCTGTCTATCTAAATTTTTTTTTAATATATCCTCAACAGGAAGATTTTTAAACATCTGTTACTTCACAACCTTCTATCTGATAGCCAGTATGGGTTCCGTCAAGGCCACTCTACTGATGATCTTCTGGCTTTCCTTACTGAGTCTTTGTCATCATCCTCTTTTACAGATTTTGGTGAAACTTTTCCTGTTGCCTTGTACATATCAGAAGCTTTTGATAGAGTCTGGCACAATGCTTTGATTTCCAAACTACTCTCCTATGGCTTTTATCCTCTCTGTAACCTCATCCCAAGTTTCCTTTCTGACGGTTCTATTGCTGCTGTGGTAGACGGTTACTGTTATTCTCCTAAATCTATTAACAGTGGTGTTCCTCAGGGTTCTGTCCTGTCACCCACTCTCTTCTTATTATTCATTAGGGATCTAAACCAAACTTTTTGTCCTATCCACTCCTACGCTGATGATACATACCATCCTGCACTTTTCCATTGTCTTTTCATAGACGTCCAACCTTTCAGGAAGTAAACATTTCACTCAGGAAAGCCACAGAATGCCTGACATCTGATCTTTTTAAAATTTGTAATAGGGCCTGAGCAAACTTGGTATTGTTCAGTGCCTCAAAAACTCAATTCCTCCATCTATCAACTTGACACAACCTTCCAGACAACTATCTCCTCTTCTTCAATGACACTCAACTGCCCTCCTCTTCTACACTGAACATCCTCGGTCTGTCTTTTATTTATGATCTGAACTGGAAACTTCACATCTCATCTCTAGTTAAAACATCATCTATAAAATTAGGTGTTCTGAGACGTCTCCGCCAGTTTTTCTCCCCCACCCTCAGATGCTAACTCTGTACAAGGGCCTTATCCGTCCATGTATGGAGTATGCTTTACTTCTCTGAGGCAGAGCGTTCCACTCATACCGCACTTCTAGACAGGGTGGAATCAAAATTATTTCGTCTCATCAACTCCTCTCCTCTAACTGACTGTCTTCAGCCTCCCTCTCATCGCCGCAGTGTTGCATCTCTAGCTGTCTTCTTCCGCTTTTTTCATGCTAACTGCTCTTCTGATCTTGCTAACTGCATGCCTCCCCTTCTCCCACGGCCTCGCTGCACAAGACATTCTACTTTCTCTCACCCCTATTCTGTCCATCTCTCTAATGCAAGAGTTAACCAGTATTCTCAATCATTTATCCCTCTCTCTCTACTCCCTGCCTGCTTCTGTATTTCCACCTTCCTATGACTTAAATTCATTCAAGTGGGAGGTTTGAAGACACTTATCCTTCAATTTTTGTCTACCACTTTCTACCCTTTTCTGGGACTGGTACATCACTGGGCTTTTATTAATTTATTTATTTTTATGATTTTTATTGGATTTTTGTCGTTTTCGGCCAGTCTCCCAACTACATTAAAAAAAAAAAGTAACACACACACCACCTACCTTCCTTCACAAACGATGCAGCCCGCTAATATTTGAGGCTCTATTTTTAAATCAATACAAAAATTAAATTTCAAAACAGATGAAATATATTATCTAAAGACTTACAGGTGCGTGGGAGTAGGCTTAGGTGTTTGGGAACGGTGCAGCCTGCAGACACTGAGACACATGTACTGACCGAGGCCGAGCCAGTGACAACAACAAACCGGTTTGTTGTTGTTCGTCAGGCTAGAATCGGCACATGAACAAGACACGTTCAGTTAGTCACCACACCCCCGCACTCCACCACCCCCCACATCTCTCTCTCTCTCTCTCTCTCTCTCTCTCTCTCTCTCTCTCTCTCTCTCTCTCTCTCTCTCTCTCTCTCATGACACTGAATATCAGTAGATTTCTCGGTAGGTCTGATCGAAAATCCAATATATTTGACCTTATTTTCGAAATCATTCGGTATATCGGTAGATTCATCAAATATCCAGTAGATTTTCATGTTTATCGGTAGATTTGGCAACACTGGGCCTTGACTAACGGGCCGGGGAGGGAAGGACTTCGCTCCTACCCATCCCCTGCCTCTGCCACAGCCACGCCCATTGCCACACTCCTGCCACTTTCTCCGCCCATGCACATCATCTCGCCCACGCCCGTGCCATAACGGGGCTCGCTCAGAGCATCATCACCTATTCACATCTCCGCAACTAGTCTGTCTCTGTATTAATCTCTTAATCCCTTACACATTCTCTCTCTCTCTCTCTCTCTCTCTCTCTCTCTCTCTCTCTCTCTCTCTCTCTCTCTCTCTCTCTCTCTCTCTCTCTCTCTCTCTACTTACCCAAAACGGCTGTCAGCCTACAGCACACCTGCTTCCCTCATGTGACACCACACACACTCACATGAGAATGCTCTACGAAACTACGTGTATCAACTCTTTCAACCTACTGCTTGAGTCACTGCATAACAGGAAAACTCTTTATGTGTGTGTGTGTGTGTGTGTGTGTGTGTGTGTGTGTGTGTGTGTGTGTGTGTGTGTGTGTGTGTGTGTGTGTGTGTGTGTGTGTGTGTGTGTGTGTGTGTGTGTGTGTGTGTGTGTGTGTGTGTGTGTGTGTGTGTGTGTGTGTGTGTGTGTGTGTGTGTGTGTGTGTGTGTGTGTGTGTGTGTGTGTGTGTGTGTGTGTGTGTGTGTTGTAAGGTATAATAAAGATAATAAATATGGAAAACATTATTAAATATATAGTGAACAGACAAATAAGAATAAAAGATGCAATGAGAGAGAGAGAGAGAGAGAGAGAGAGAGAGAGAGAGAGAGAGAGAGAGAGAGAGAGAGAGAGAGAGAGAGAGAGAGAGAGAGGATGTGGTGGAAGTTGCCAGCGATATACTCATAACCATAACCTGAAAAGAATGAAATCTTTGGGTCCTTGCACTGCTGAATTAGAATGACAAGGAGGGGAAGGAGGAGGAAGCTCAGGCAAAACTGCAGAGATGGAGGCGATTTTTTTTTACTTGCACTGAAATTCTGTTCACACACACACACACACACACACACACACACACACACACACACACACACACACACACACACACACACACACACACAAGCGCGCGCGTTATTTCCGGACATAACATCTCTCTTTATTTTTCGTTAAATTTTTTTTTAGTTTTTTCATTCAATAAGCAAATGTTAGCTGCCCTTCATTAACAGAAAACCAAGAAAGGTAACAGAAAAGGAGGAGGAACTACACACTACACTGGATCACACCACACCATAATGCACCAAACCACACTGTACCATATCACACTACACCACATTGTACCACACCACACCACAACACCACATCACTCTGTACCACACTATATCACGCAACACCACACCACTCTCCACCACACTTATCTACACCACACTGCCTCACACCACTCCATGCCCTTCCACAACACACCACACCACAATGCACCACACCACACAACACTGCTTCACTCTGCACCACACAACACTGTATCACACCACGCCATACCACACTGCATCACAGCACACCACAATGCACCACACTGCACCACACCACACCACACTGCGTCACACCACACCACATTCCATCACACTACACCATCCCACACCACACCAAATCACACTTTACCACACCACACTGCACTGCAGCACACTACACTTCACCAACACACCACACCAGACCACACCACACCACACCACACAACACAACACCACACCACACCACACTGTGTCACGCCACATCACATCACACTACAGTACACCACGCCTCACCACATCACACCACACCACACCACACTGCACAACATCACACAACACCACAATGTACTGCACAAACCACACCACACTGAGACGTCTCCGCTAGTTTTTCTCACCTCCCCAGCTGTTGACTGTACAAGGGCCTTATCCGTCCATGTATGGAGTATGCTTCACATGTCTGCGGGGGCTCCACTCATACCGCTTTTTTAGACAGGGTGAAATCAAAACCTTTTCGTCTCATCAACTTCTCTCCTCAACTAACTTTCTTCAGCCTCTCTGTCATCGCCGCAATGTTGCATCTCTAGCTGTCTTATACCGCTATTTTCATGCTAACTGCTCTTCTGTTGTTCATGCTAACTGCATGCCTCCCCTCCTTCCGCGGCCTCGCTGCACAAGACTTTCTTCTTTCTCTCACCCTTATTCTGTCCACCTCTCTAATGCAAGAGTTAACCAGTATTCTCAATCATTCATCCCTTTCTCTGGTAGACTGAAACTCCCTGCCTGCTTCTGTATTTCCACCTTCCTATGACTTGAATTCCTTCAAGAGGGAGGTTTCAAGACACTTATCCTTCAATTTTTTTTACTAAGACTTCGGACCCTATTCGGTAACTGGCATCTTAGTGAGCTTTTTTTTTTTTTTTAAATTTTTGTTGCCCTTAGCCAGTGTCTCTACTACATAAAAAAAAAAAATAAAATCACCACGTCACCAAACACTATACCACACACTAGTCAGCCAGCAGCAGTGTAGAGGATTACACAGGCCAACAACCACATCACACTGCACACCACACATCAGCCAGTCACCCAGCAGCAGTGTACAGGATAACACAAGCCAACAAGTGCATCACACACCACACTACACTGCACACCACACACCAGCCAGTCACCCAGCAGCAACACTGTTTGGGATTACACAGGCCAACAAGCACATCACACTGCACACCACACACCAGCCAGTCACCCAGCAGCAACACTGTTTGGGATTACACAGGCCAACAACCACATCACACTGCACACCACACACCAGCCAGTCACCCAGCAGCAGTGTACAGGATAACACAAGCCAACAAGTACATCACACACCACATCACACTGCACACCACACACCAGCCAGTCACCCAGCAGCAGTGTACAGGATAACACAAGCCAACAAGTGCATCACACACCACACTACACTGCACACCACACACCAGCCAGTCACCCAGCAGCAGTGTACAGGATAACACAAGCCAACAAGTACATCACACACCACATCACACTGCACACCACACACCAGCCAGTCACCCAGCAGCAGTGTACAGGATAACACAAGCCAACAAGTGCATCACACACCACACTACACTGCACACCACACACCAGCCAGTCACCCAGCAGCAGTGTACAGGATAACACAAGCCAACAAGTGCATCACACACCACACTACACTGCACACCACACACCAGCCAGTCACCCAGCAGCAGTGTACAGGATAACACAAGCCAACAAGTGCATCACACACCACACTACACTGCACACCACACACCAGCCAGTCACCCAGCACCAGTGTACAGGATAACACAAGCCAACAAGTGCATCACACACCACACTACACTGCACACCACATACCAGCCAGTCACCCAGCAGCAACACTGTTTGGGATTACACAGGCCAACAAGCACATCACACACCACATCAACAGCCACCAATAGTGGATGGGATTACAGAGTCCAGCAAGCACAGCACACACCACACTGTCGTGGTCCAAGATACTGTATGGATATGGTACATAAAAGCTACTGGAAAACTCACAAACATTTTCATATTTTAATTGGTAACTACTAATTATTTACATCTCTTACAAGTCAAAATTTCCCACTGGCATTCATCCTCAATTCGTTTAAAGTTACTTGGTATCACTTTATGTCTTTTCAACATATTCATTGATCAACGCAATCAGCATGCACGAACAAAGACAATACCAGGTTCATAAACACAACTAATATTCAATCAGCACAATTAATGTTCAGTTAGATAAACACACGTGACATCTTCCTTCACTGGTGAACTAGCCTTCAGCTTTGCTATCCTCCACGACCTAGAGCAATTGGTGCAACACCCTACTCATATTCCTGACCGTCTTGGAGATACGCCCAACATTCTTGACCTTTTCCTGACCTCTAATCCTTCTGCTTATGCTGTTACCCTCTCTTCTCCATTGGACTCTTCCAATCACAATTTCATATCTTCTTCCTATCACTCCAATCTCTCCTCAGCATCCCCCTAAGCGGAGGTGCCACTGGCGTTTTGCCTCTGCTAGTTGGGGGGGATCTGAGGAGGTATTTTGTTGATTTTCCTTGGAATGACTACTGCTTCCATGACAGAGACCCGTCTTTGTGTGCTGAGCGCATAACAGAGGTGATAGTGTCTGGCACGGAGGTGTACATTCTTCATTCTTTTTCTCCACCTAATCCTTCCAAACCTTGGTTTAATGCAGCTTGTTCTCGTGCTATACATGATAGAAAGGTGGCCCACAAAAGGTACTTTAGCCTTCCATCACCAGAATCTCATGCACTTTATATTTCTGCTTGGAACCATGCCAAGTCTGTTCTCCAACTAGCCAAACACTCCTTCATTAATAGAAAGTGTCAAAATCTTTCAAGATTTAACTCCCTCGTGACTTCTGGCACCTAGCCAAAATTGTCTCCAGGGCTTGTTCCTAACTCTCCTCCACCCTCTGACTATTTCATGCTACCTATTGAAAATTCTACACAATGATGTTTTCCATGCCCTCGCTGGCCTAAACCCTCGGAAGGCTTATGGACCTGAAGGAATCCCTCCTATTGTTCCATGCTTACACCTTGCCTAGTCAAACTTTTTCAACTCTGTCTGTCAACATCAACCATTCCTTTTTGCTGGAAGTTTGCCTGCATTCAGCCTGTTTCTAACAATGGTGATTGTTTTAATCCTTCAAACTACCGTCCTATTGCTTTAATTTCCTGTTCGTCTAAAGTTTTTTAATCTATCCTCAACAGGAAGATTCTTAAACATCTATCACTTCACAACCTTCTATCTAATCACCACTATTGGTTCCATTAAGGCCGCTCTACTGGTGATCTTCTGGCTTTCCTTTCTGAGTCTTGGTCATCCTCTTTGAGAGATTTTGGTGAAACTTTGGCTCTTGCCTTGGATGTATCTGGCAGTAGACACCTGCCGAAACGATAATTACTCCCAGTGAGGTCTAAAGCACTGTTCAGGGGGTGCTGTGAACTTATCATTAAACCCAGATGTGACCTCACTGAACGTTTCCCTTTGTGTCTCACAACACAAGGGGGTAGTCACAGCCTGCCCTCTAAAGACAACTCTCTTCCTCCACACAAAACTACAAGCACCTAATAACACACACACCCTTCACTCAAAAAAAATTTAAAATCATGGCGACTCCTACACCAGCCTCGGAGTCCCCATCTGGGGAGGGGACCATAAATGTCCCCAGGTCGGACTGCCTTTCCGTCGACGACCCTAAGTGTCTTGACACCCCCCTCAACTTTTTCTTCATTAACTTCTGCAACATTCGCGGTCTAAGATCTAATTTTCAATCTGTAGAACACCACCTCTCCTCTTCTAAACCTCATCTTCTTTTCCTCACTGAAACTCAGGTGTCTGAGGCAACTGACAGTAGCCCCTTTTCTGTTCCCTCCTACTTTCTCTATCCTCATTTTCGATCCAAAGCTGGATGCTGCGTTTATGTGCGCAATGACTTAACCTGCTCTCGTGCCCACGCTCTTGAATCTTCCGAGTTTTCCACCATCTGGCTACGTCTACAGAGTCATTCTCATACTAAATTTATCTGTGCTGTATACCTCTCTCCTAACTCCTCTGACTATAAGAAATTCTTTGACTACTTAACTTCCAAAGTGGAGCACATTCTGACCCTCTTCCCTTTTGCAGAGATCTCCATTCTTGGAGACTTCAATGTTCACCACCAGCTTTGGCTTTCCTCTCCCTTCACTGACCATCCTGGTGAACTAGCCTACAACTTTGCTATCCTCCATGACCTAGAGCAATTGGTGCAACACCCTACTCGTATTCCTGACCGTCTTGGAGATACGCCCAACATTCTTGACCTTTTCCTGACCTCCAATCCTTCTGCTTATGCTGTCACCCTTTCTTCTCCGTTGGGCTCCTCCGATCACAATCTCATATCTTTATCTTGTCCTATCACTCCAATCCCTCCTCAGGATCCCCCTAAGCGAAGGTGCCTCTGGCGTTTTGCCTCTGCTAGTTGGGGGGACCTGAGGAGGTATTTTGCTGATTTTCCTTGGAATGACTACTGCTTCCGTGTCAGAGACCCGTCTTTGTGTGCTGAGCACATAACAGAGGTGATAGTGTCTGGCATGGAGGCGTACATTCCTCACTCTTTTTCTCGTCCTAAACCTTCTAAACCTTGGTTTAACACAGCTTGTTCTCGTGCTATACATGATAGAGAGGTGGCCCACAAAAGGTACTTAAGCCTTCCTTCACCAGAATCTCATGCACTTTATATTTCTGCCCGGAACCATGCCAAGTCTGTTCTCCAACTAGCCAAAAACTCCTTCATTAACAGAAAATGTCAAAACCTTTCAAGATCTAACTCCCCTCGTGATTTCTGGCATCTAGCCAAAAATATCTCCAATAACTTTGCTTCTTCTTCTTTCCCTCCTCTACTTCAACCAGATGGCACCACTGCTATCACATCTATTTCTAAAGCTGAACTCTTTGCTCAAACCTTTGCTAAAAACTCTACCTTGGACGATTCTGGGCTTGTTCCTCCCTCTCCTCCACCCTCTGACTACTTCATGCCTCGTATTAAAATTCTTCGTAATGATGTTTTCCATGCCCTCGCTGGCCTAAACCCTCAGAAGGCTTATGGACCTGATGGGGTCCCTCCTATTGTTCTCCGAAACTGTGCCTCCGTGCTTGCACCTTGCCTAGTCAAACTCTTTCAGCTCTGTCTGTCAACATCTACCTTTCCTTCTTGCTGGAAGTTTGCCTACATTCAACCTGTTCCTAAAAAGGGTGACCGCTCTAATCCCTCAAACTACCGTCCTATTGCTTTAATTTCCTGCTTATCTAAAGTTTTTGAATCTATCCTCAACAGGAAGATTCTTAAACATCTATCACTTCACAACCTTCTATCTGATCGCCAGTATGGGTTCCGTCAAGGCCGCTCTACTGGTGATCTTCTGGCTTTCCTTACTGAGTCTTGGTCATCCTCTTTTAGAGACTTTGGTGAAACTTTTGCTGTTGCCTTGGACATATCAAAAGCCTTTGATAGAGTCTGGCACAAAGCTTTGATTTCCAAACTACCCTCCTACGGTTTCTATCCTTCTCTCTGTAACTTCATCTCAAGTTTCCTTTCTGACCGTTCTATTGCTGCTGTGGTAGACGGTCACTGTTCTTCTCCTAAATCTATTAACAGTGGTGTTCCTCAGGGTTCTGTCCTGTCACCCACTCTCTTCTTATTATTCATTAATGATCTTCTAAACCAAACTTCTTGTCCTATCCACTCCTATGCTGATGATACCACCCTGCACTTTTCCACGTCTTTTCATAGACGTCCAACCCTTCAGGAGGTAAACATATCACGCAGGGAAGCCACAGAACGCCTGACTTCTGATCTTTCTAAAATTTCTGATTGGGGCAGAGCAAACTTGGTATTGTTCAATGCCTCAAAAACTCAATTCCTCCATCTATCAACTCGACACAATCTTCCAGACAACTACTCCCTCTTCTTCAATGACACTCAACTATCCCCCTCTTCTACACTGAACATCCTTGGTCTGTCCTTTACTTATAATCTGAACTGGAAACTTCACATCTCATCTCTAGCTAAAACAGCTTCTATGAAGTTAGGTGTTCTGAGACGTCTCCGCCAGTTTTTCTCACCCCCCCAGCTGCTAACTCTGTACAAGGGCCTTATCCGTCCATGTATGGAGTATGCTTCACATGTCTGGGGGGGTTCCACTCATACTGCTGTTCTAGACAGGGTGGAATCAAAAGCTTTTCGTCTCATCAACTCCTCTCCTCTAACTGACTGTCTTCAGCCTCTCTCTCACCGCCGCAATGTTGCATCTCTAGCTGTCTTCTACCGCTATTTTCATGCTAACTGCTCTTCTGATCTTGCTAACTGCATGCCTCCCCTCCTTCCGCGGCCTCGCTGCACAAGACTTTCATCTTTCTCTCACTCCTATTCTGTCCACCTCTCTAACGCAAGAGTTAACCAGTATTCTCAATCATTCATCCCTTTCTCTGGTAAACTCTGGAATTCCTTGCCTGCTTCTGTATTTCCACCTTCCTATGACTTGAATTCCTTCAAGAGGGAGGTTTCAAGACACTTATCCACCAATTTTTGACTACTGCTTTGACCCTTTTAGGGACTGGCATTTCAGTGGGCATTTTTTTTTATTAGATTTTTGTTGCCCTTGGCCAGTATCCTTCCTACATAAAAAAAAAAAAAAAAAAAAAAAAAAACAAAGCTTTGATTTCTAAACTACCTTCCTACGGCTTCTATCCTTCTCTCTATAACTTCATCTAAAGTTTCCTTTCTGACCGTTGTATTGCTGCTGTGGTAGACGGTCATCTCCTAAATCTATTAACAGTAGTGTTCCTCAGGGTTTTGTACTCTCACCCTCTCTCTTCCTATTATTTATCAATGATTTTCTAAACCAAACATCTTGTCCTATCCACTTCCATGCTGCACTTCCATTCCCTGCACTTTTCCATGTCTTTTCATAGACATCCAACTCTTCAGGAAGTAAACAGTTCATGCAAGGAAGCCACGGAACGCCTCACTTCTGATCTTTCTAAACTTTCTAAATGGAGCAGAGCAAACTTGGTATTGTTCAATGCCCGAAAAACTCAATTCCTCCAACTATCAACTCAACACAACCTTCCACATATATATATATATATATATATATATATATATATATATATATATATATATATAATATATATATATATATATATATATATATATATATATATATATATATATATATATATATATAATATATATATATATATATATATATATATATATATATTTTGCAACAGTGATGAGTGCAACACACCTTGGTTGAGGGTTCCTGCCTCTGTTTTGGTGGCCTTCTTTGAGGCTGCCTGCCTCTGTCTTGCTGGCTTCCTTCACGCTGTTTGCCTCTCTGCTGCTTCCCTGGAATGTCAAATAAATCTTTTAGCAATAAAAGCCGTGTTGGGGGCAACAAGGCGCTGTAACACACACACACGCCAGGATGCTTGTTGTTGGTGTTGTGGGAGTGTGTCAAGCCAAGGGTGGTGATAGTGACGTGTGCTTCATGTGCCTCACGGCTTACAAACAATAATGTAACTTGCACTCCCGTGACCTTGAGCACCAGCTCCTGCTGGCGGCCACTCACTGCTGCCAAGTGTACGATG
>NW_026973671.1:157500-162500 GCF_035594125.1 Scylla paramamosain
ACCTGGGACCTCTCTCTCTCTCTCTCTCTCTCTCTCTCTCTCTCTCTCTCTCTCTCTCTCTCTCTCTCTCTCTCTCTCTCTCTCTCTCTCTCTCTCTCTCTCTCTCTCTCTCTCTCTCTCTCTCTCTCTCTCTCTCTCTCTCTCTCTCTCTCTCTCTCTCTCTCTCTCTCTCTCTTCCTATTTTGTGTCTATTACGTTTCTTCCTCCTCCTGCATCCACCGTCTCACTTCCATCGTCGCTCATTTTTCTTTTCTTTATTTTTCTTTTCTTTTTCTTCTTTTTTTCACGTTATTCTTTCCTCCATTCACTGTGTCTATTTCTAGCCCTTCATTCTTGTCTTCTATCCTTCTTTTTGTTTTTCTTCTTTTCCCTCTTTCATATTTGTCTTTTCTATAATTTCCATATTCCAATTTTACCTTCCTTTCTTTCCTTTTTATTCATCTTTTATATCTTTTTTTATCGTATTCTTCCTCCTCACTTTTCCTTTCACTTACTGCTCTTCTTTGTCCCTTCCACCTCTTACAACTTTCTGTCCTTCCTCCTCCTCCTCCTCCTCCCACTTTCTAGAACCCTCCACTTCTCCACTCCCGCCTCCCTTTCAACTCTTCCTCCTCCATTTGTCGCTCCCTTTCTCTTCACTTCCCCGAGTTTTGTCGGGTAGTGGACGTGTTGGCGTTGCTATTCTCGTTTTTGATAAGTTAAGTGATCCCTGAGTGACTCTTTTTTCCTTGTGGTGCGTGGAAGAACACAACACTTCTCATTTTTTTTCTTTTTTTTTTTTTCTCCGTTACCTGGGAGTTGCTGGGTTACATTTCCTGACAATATTTTTTGCTCTCATGCTAACTTACTTGTCTTGTCTCTTGTCCGCCGTTTGGTGTTCAGTGTTTTCTCTCATCCAGCGTCTCCTTTAATTTAGTCTGTACTAAGCAAAACACTTCATTTTACAAGTTTTATATACTTTTTTTTGACCTCTTCATGTCTCTGATCAAAAAATACAGAGAGCAAAATAAAAACAACAAAATATCCTTCATTCTCGCTTTCATGAAGTTTGAGAAGAAAAGGAACGTAATTTTTTTTTCTTGTTTTACGTAGGAGGGACACTGGCCAAGGGCAACAAAAAAAAATAAATAAAAAAATGAAAGCCAACTGAGATGCCATTCCCAAAAAAGTGTTCAAAACAGTAGTCAAAAACTGAAGGATAAGTGTCTTGAAACCTCCCTCTTGAAGGAATTCGAGTCAGAGGAAGGTGGAAATACAGAAGCAGGCAGGGAGTTCCAGAGTTTACCAGAGAAAGGGATGAATGACGGAGAATACTGGTTAACTCCTGCATTAGAGAGGCGGACAGAATAGGTTGGTCAGTTTAGTTAACTCCTTAGGTGTCTTGATGTTCTTCTGTTATATATAAGACGCAGAAAGATGAAAAAAGCATAATTAGGAATATATTTATTAACCTGGAAAGTTGAAATGTCATCTTTGTTCACCTGAAAAGTATCTTGTGATTGGTTCATATTGTTTACCTGAGTGGTTTAGAAATTCTGCCTGTCTCCAGTTTATTAGTTACGATGTTCCTCGTGGTTCAAATTGTTCACCTGGGAAATTGAAATGCCATCTTTGTTCACCTGAGAAAATAGCTGGTAGCTTTTTCACATTGCCCACCTTAGCAATATGGAACTTTTGTTTTTCTTCAGTTCATTAATCGTTTTGTTTCTCGTGTTTATCTGAAAAAAAAAAATTGATTACTTAATTATCTAGAAAGTTGAAATACCACCATTGTTCACGAGAAAAGCGCTCTATTTAAATTGGTCACCTAAGTAATATAAGAGTTGTCTTTCTTCAGTTCACAAGTCACCTTGTCTCTCGTGTCTGAGAACTGAATGAACAACCTGGAAAGTTGAAATGCCACCTTCCTTAACCAGAGGAAAATGCCCCGATCACATTGCACACCTGAGTGGCATGGAACTGCTGCCTTTCTCAACATTATTAGTTCTGCTGATTCGCGAGTTTACCTGCAAAGCTGAAATGGCGTCTTTGCTCACCTGATAACTCACAGGAGCTCTTACTTCCCTCCCTTTACCAGTCCAGGTGGTTCTCGTCTTCACCTGAGCAGGAAGCGTGTTAATTAAGCATGAGTGAAGCGTTCATCCCCCGCGGCGCTAATAATATACGAGTGCTCCCTCCCCTTGCCTCTGTGCTGAGTCCTTGGGGGAGCGTAATGGCTGGCGCGGCGCCCCTCATGACGCTCCGCCGCCCCCTCAGATCCCTGACGGAAAATGTGATAATCTGGGGAAAAAAAAAGTCTTGGTTGTAAGAGATTGTGAGAACTTTTTTTTTTTTTTCCTGTAATTGTTGAATGGATGTTTCCGCAGCGGCCTATTTGTGTATATTGTATGGTTTGATTAATTTATTTGTTTTTAATGCCACAAAAAAGACTGTTATTATTCACAGCAATGCAGGAGGCATTTATTTTTTTCTTCATTCGTTAATCGCCGTATGTGTTATTTCCGTAGTGGATTTCCTTTTTCTTTTTTCTTTTTCTTTTTTTTTTTTTTTGTAATGCATGGGAAAGAATCTTAGCTGTAACAGTAGTGCAGCAAACATTTATTTATTTATTTTTTTCCTGTCCTATCTGTTATTTCCGCAATGGGTTTCTGTTTTATTTCTTATTTTATTTATTTGTTTTTCAATGCAGGGTAAATTTCATAGTTGTAACAATAGTGTAGGAAACATTTTTTTTTTTACATTTTTTAATCGCCATACGTCATTCCCGCAGCGAGTTTTCTTATTTTTTTTTCTTTGGTAATCCAGCGAAATGAATCTTAGTAATCTCAGTAATGCAAGAAACCATGAATTCTTCCTCTCTTTAATCGCTCTACCTTTTATTATTTTCCACAGTGACTTTCTCTTGTATAAATTCAAAGTTGATTCCTCTGTTTAAGTGCTCTTACACACGAGGCAACTAGTGTCCGCCACCGGTGTCGGACACTAGTTGCCTCCCATATTATCAAATGGAGCCTTTCACACGAGGCAACAGCTGTGTCCCAAGCAGACAACTTCCGGGCAACAGATATTTCGGTGTCTCGCTCCCGCAACACGTGGCGGACACTGACGGTTGCCGCCACTCACTGCAAAGCATTGTTTTAAATGGAAGCTTTCACACGTAGCCACCAGTGTCCGCCACCGCTGCCCACTGGCCAGCTTCTCATGCTCAGTTTGACACCCACCATCATCCCATGATGGAAGGAGACGGCCTATCAAGGACAATTTCCAAGATGGTGGAGGAGAAGCTGAACACGGAGGACCTCATTTGTGAAATAGAAAAACTACCAGCACTATGGGACCCATCTTGTGAGGGATATGCAAATAAGATAGAAAAGCAGAACTGCTGGAATGCAATAATGGTGATACTCATTCCTGATTTTGAAGAGAAACCCCTCTCAGAAAAGAAAGAAATACGTAAGTCCTTTATGTTTATTTTTATTTTCTGTTTCATTACATGTTCACAAGGTAAGTGAAGAATCTACTGTGCTTACGTATACAAGTTTATTCATTATTACACACAAAAGTTACCCCATTCTTCCGACTGAGGTGTGTGAGTGGCTCACTAGTTGCCAGGCGGTGTCTTGAGCAAGGACACTAGTGTCCAACACCGGTGGCGTACACTAGTGTCCTCGTGTGTAAGAGCACTAAGTCTTCATTCTCTCTCTCTCTCTCTCTCTCTGCAGGCCTTAGTATAAGCGAGATACCTGGACCGCGGTAGCTCAGTCGGTAGCGTGTCTGACTACAATGTAGGAAGTATCGGGTTCGAATCCTGGTGACAGCTGGAACTTTTTTGAGACGATTGCTCGCTCCTAGGTTAGAAAGCCTTAAAGAGGTGCCGGTCAACTGTGATTGGTAACGTAAAGACGGTGGAAAAAGGAACTGTCCATCCTACTCTATATGCCGAGGCCCAGTAAGGGTGACGCAACGAGTACCAGTCCTGGGCCAACACTCGGAATACGCCACACCTTCATTTTTTTAAATATTTTTATGGGAAACTATATTTTTTGTTTGTTTCTCAACATCAATAGTTCCCACAGTAGCTTTGTGCTAAATATTTTGCCAATTTTGCAGGATTTTTATTTTCTCTCCATCACGCGCTGGTAAAGTAACCTTAAAAACACAAATCTTTCTTTTTTCTTTTTCTTTCATATTTTTTTTTCTTTATTTGTTTCTTTTTTATTTTTTCGTATTCGTTTTGTTCTTTTCCTTTCTGTACCTTTCTTGTTTTTTCCTTGCTCTATCTTTCATTATTTTCTTTTTTCCTTTATTTTCCTTCTTTTCAGCATTGTCCCCCTGCACTATTACACGTTTTTCCTGTAAGCTTGATTGTTTGGTATATAATTTCTTCCCTTGTCGCCTGCAAGGTATTAGTGCGTCATCATGAGTCCTGGCAGCAGTGAGCCCCGCCTTCCATCACAGCTAATATCTCCCAAGTTACACCGTCAACATCGAAACTTTCTTATTTTCCAGTCTGGTATTAAAAACCTACAATGGAGAGACTCACAGTAAAGTTTTTGTGTTTTTTTTTTCTGTAGTTTTCTTCATTTTTTTCTTAATTCTTTTTTTCTTTATTTTTGAGTTTTGTCTTTTTAATGTCTATGTAACTGCTTGCTCCCTTGCCTGTCTGTCTGTCTGTCTGTCTGTCTGCCTGTCTATCTGCCTGTCTGTCTGTCTGCCTGTCTGTCTGTCTGTCTGTCTGTCTGTTTGCCTGTGTTTTTTTGTTTTTTGTTGTTGTTTTTTGTTAGTCTTCCTTGTGTGTACGTTTGTCTGTCTGTAGAAATGTATGTACGAATGTTTTTTTCACTTTACTTTTTTTTTATTTCATAATTTCTTTCGTTTTCTCTTCCCTTCCCTCTCCTGTTTTCTTTTTGTCGTGGGTTCTTTTTCGTTTTCCTTCTTTCTTTCTTTCTTTTATTTTTTTCCTTCTTTCGTTGTTTTATACTTATTTCTTCACCTCCCTC
>NW_026973671.1:167500-190000 GCF_035594125.1 Scylla paramamosain
CGGTGGCGGTGGTGATGGTGGTTAATAAATTCGCTTGGTAATGAAGGGAGTTTGTAATGGTGAAGTTGGCAGTGATAGTTACCGGAAACGTACGTGTGGGTGTGTGTGTGTGTGTGTGTGTGTGTGTGTGTGTGTGGGTTGTGTGTGTGTGTGTGTGTGTGTGTGTGTGTGTGTGTGTGTGTGTGTGTAGACTCTTCATACATAGCGTGAAAAAAAAAATAAATAAATAAAGAAAACAAAAGCAGACGTAACTATTTGACTTACCTTTAATTTCCCAACCCACGTGACTCATTGTTTTGTCCAAGCTTCTACCACCACCTCTTCATACCTTCCATATTTACCATTTACCTGCCCATCCCAAATGACTCGTACGTGATGCAACAGAGGGCGGGAGTAGCCACAGGGCGCAGCGTATCTAAGAGCAGAGGAGGGGAGAGGAAGGGGGAGGAGTTGATAGGAAGATAGAAGAGAGGAGCGGAGTGGCAATTTCACTCTCAAGTCAGTGGAAGAGAGAGAGAGAGAGAGAGAGAGAGAGAGAGAGGAGAGAGAGAGAGAGGAGAGAGAGAGAGAGAGAGAGAGAGAGAGAGAGAGGAGAGGAGAGAGAGAGAGGAGAGAGAGAGAGAGAGAGAGAGAGAGAGACTTAAGCTGACATAAAGGAAATAAAGTGTGAAAAATAAAGGAGGAAAATGGATATGAAAGATGATTACGAAGAGAAAGATAGAAGAGGAAGTTTATGTAAAAGTGACACACACACACACAGAGAGAGAGAGAGAGAGAGAGAGAGAGAGAGAGAGAGAGAGAGAGAGAGAGAGAGAGAGAGAGAGAGAGAGAGAGAGAGAGAGAGAGAGAGAGAGAGAGAGAGAGGTACAAGAGAGAAGCAAAAGCCAAATATTAGCTTGTATCGCGGTAGAGGAGCAGGTGTTGTGTCATCGGTGCTTCCCTCACGCAAACAACAACACACAGCGACAGAATTTTGACTGAAGAAACACAGAGAAAGAGATAACGTGTGTGTGTGTGTGTGTGTGTGTGTGTGTGTGTGTGTGTGTGTTGCTCTTCTTGTTTCTCTTGTCTCTTGTCAGAAAGTGAAAATAAATATCTGGAAAAGAAGGAAAGTATTTCACTCCTATTACACAAACACTTCCTCTCTCTCTCTCTCTCTCTCTCTCTCTCTCTCTCTCTCTCTCTCTCTCTCTCTCTCTCTCTCTCTCTCTCTCTCTCTCTCTCTCTCTCTCTCTCTCTTTACTTTATAAATTTATCTCTATGTCTATCTCTGTTTCTTCTTTTGATTTTCATTGTTTATTTTCTTTCCTTGTCTATCCTTCCCTCTTCCTTCTTTTTTTTTTTCTTTTATCCAGATACTTTATCTCCCTTGTTCCATCCTTTCTCCTTTCTTCCTTTTCGATTTTCAATATATATATATATATATATATATATATATATATATATATATATATATATATATATATATATATATATATATATATATATATATATATATATATATATATATATATATATATATATATATATATATTTTTTTTTTTATTTTCCTTTATCCTTCCTTCTTTCCTTCCTATTTTTTACTCTTGGTTTTCGGTTCCCACGTTATTTTTACCTCCCCTTTTTTTTCTGGCTCTCTTTCTCTCTTCTTCCTTTCGATTTTGAAGCTTAATTAATTTTCATTATCTATCCTCCTTCTTTCCTTCTCTCGATTTTCGTTTGTTCTGTTCTTTTATCTCTTCTGTTTGTTCCTTCTCCCTTCTTTATCTTGATTTATCTTCTTCCTCTATCCTTCTTTCTCCTTCCTTTGTGTAGATTTTCGTTTATTTATTATTTAATCTTCCTTCACCATCTTTCTTCCTTCTTTTCTCTACGTTTTTCCATTTATTCCATTACATTATCTTCCTTTGTCTCTCCTCCCTTCCCTCTTTCCTTTCTAGATTTTCTTTCCTCTTTCACCTTTCTCTTTCCTCCATCTTGGACTGTTACCTCTTTTTCTATGCCTTTCCCTTTAATTTCTCTCTCTTTCCCAGTTCTACATTTCATTCTGTTCATTTCCTGTTAGCACCTGGGACACTCTCTCTCTCTCTCTCTCTCTCTCTCTCTCTCTCTCTCTCTCTCTCTCTCTCTCTCTCTCTCTCTCTCTCTCTCTCTCTCTCTCTCTCTCTCTCTCTCTCCCTCTCTCTCTCTCTCTAACTCTTCATATTTTGTGTCTATTATGTTTCTTCCTCTTCCTCCATCCACCGTCTCACTTCCATCGTCGCTTCCTCCTCCTTTATCCACCGTCTCACTTCCATCGTCGCTCATTTTTCTTTTCTTTATTTTTCTTTTATTTTTCTTCTTTTTTTTCACGTTTTTCTTTCCTCCATTCACTGTGTCTATTTCTAGCCCTTCATTCTTGTCTTCTATCCTTTTTTTTTGTTTTTCTTCTTTTTCCCTCTTTCATATTAGTCTTTTCTATAATTTCCATATTCTAATTTTACCTTCCTTTCTTTCCTTTTTATTCATCTTTTATATCTTTTTTTTTTTTATCGTATTCTTCCTCCTCACTTTTCCTTTTACTTACTGCTCTTCTTTGTCCCTTCCACCTCTTACAACTTTCTGTCCTTCCTCCTCCTCCTCCTCCTCCTCCTCCTCCTCCTCCTCCCACTTTGCAGAACCCTCCACTTCTCCACTCCCGCCTCCATTTCAACTCTTCCTCCTCCATTTGTCCCTCCCTTTCTCTTCACTTCCCCGAGTTTTGTCGGGTAGTGGACGTGTTGGTGTTGCTATTGTCGTTTTTGATATGTTAAGTGATCCCTGAGTGACTCTTTTTTCCTTGTGGTGCGTGGAAGAAAACATCACTTCTTTTTTTTTTTTTTTTTTTTTCTTTCCTCCGTTACCAGGGAGTTGCTGGGTTACATTTCCTGACAATATTTTTTGCTCTCATTCTTACTTACTTGTCTTGTCTCTTGTCTGCCGTTTGGTGTTCAGTGTTTACTCTCATCCAGCGTCTCCTTTAATTTAGTCTGTACTAAGCAAAACACTTCTTTTTACAAGTTTTATATGCATTTTTTTTTTTTTTTTTGACCTCTTCATGTCTCTGATAAAAAAAAAATACAGAGAGCAAAATGAAAACAACAAAATATCCTTCATTCTCGCTTTCATGAACTTTGAGAAGAAAAGGCACGTAACAAAAAAAAAAAATAAATAAATAAATAGATAAATAAAAATTAAAAGCCAACTGTGATGCCATTCCCAGAAAAGTGTCCAAAGCAGTAGTCAAAAACTGAAGGATAAGTGTCTTGAAACCTCCCTCTTGAAGGAATTCGAGTCAGAGGAAGGTGGAAATACAGAAGCAGGCAGGGAGTTCCAGAGTTTACCAGAGAAAGGGATGAATGACTGAGAATACTGGTTAACTCCTGCATTAGAGAGGCGGACAGAATAGGTTGGTCAGTTTAGTTAACTCCTTAGGTGTCTTGATGTTCCTCTGTTATATATAAGACGCAGAAAGATGAAAAAGCATAATTAGGAATATATTTATTAACCTGGAAAGTTGAAATGTCATCTTTGTTCACCTGAAAAGTATCTTGTGATTGGTTCATATTGTTCACCTGAGTGGTTTAGAAATTCTGCCTGTCTCCAGTTTATTAGTTACGATGTTCCTCGTGGTTCAACTTGTTCACCTGGGAAATTGAAATGCCATCTTTGTTCACCTGAGAAAATAGCTGATAGCTTTTTCACATTGCTCACCTTAGCAATATGGAACTTTTGTTTTTCTCCAGTTCATTAATCGTTTTGTTTCTCGTGTTAATCTGAAAAAAAAATTGATTAGTTAATTATCTAGAAAGTTGAAATACCACCTTTGTTCACGAGAAAAGCGCTCTATTTAAATTGGTCACCTAAGTAACATAGGAGTTGTCTTTCTTCAGTTCACAAGTCACCTTGTCTCTCATGTCTGAGAACTGAATGAACAACCTGGAAAGTTGAAATGCCACCTTCCTTAACCAGAGGAAAATGCCCCGATCACATTGCACACCTGAGTGGCATGGAACTGCTGCCTTTCTCAACATTATTAGTTCTGCTGATTCGCGAGTTTACCTGCAAAGCTGAAATGGCGTCTTTGCTCACCTGATAACTCACAGGAGCTCTTACTTCCCTCCCTTTAGCAGTCCAGGTGGTTCTCGTCTTCACCTGAGCGGGAAGCGTGGGAATGGGTTTCTGTTTTTTTTTTTTTTTTTTTTTTTAGCAATGCAGGGTAAATTTCATAGTTGTAACAATAGTGTAGGAAACATTTTTTTCCCCATTTTTTAATCGCCATACGTCATTCCCGCAGCGAGTTTTCTTATATTTTTTCTTTGGTAATCCAGCGAAATGAATCTTAGTAATGAATCAGTAATGCAAGAAACAATGAATTCTTCCTCTATTTAATCGCTCTACCTTTTATTATTTTCCATAGTGAGTATAAATTCAAAGTTGGTTCCTGTGTTTAAGTCTTCACTCTCTCTCTCTCTCTCTCTCTCTCTCTCTCCAGGCCTTAGTATAAGCAAGATATCTGGACCGCGGTAGCTCAGTCGGTAGCGTGTCTGACTACAATGTAGGAAGTGTCGGGTTCGAATCCTGGTAACAGCTGGATTTTTTTTTTTGGAGACGATTGCTCGCTCCTAGGTTTACAAAGTCTTAAATAGATGCCGTTCAACTGTGATTGGTAACGTAAAGACGGTGGAAAAAGGAACTGTCCATCCTACTCTATATGCCGAGGCCCAGGAAGGGTGACGCAACGAGTAATAATAGTAACATAATTTTATAGACCACAAAATACTTTTCTATCATAAATTTTATAACAAATACCCACACATCCCCTTCCTGTTCATTAAGCATAAAGGAACCAATTAATAACTCTTTCAAAGGTGAAATGATAAGAAAACTGCTATTATTTACACTGCTCCTGGTTGCAGTATTACAACTCCTTTGGTTACATATCATTACCCATAAAAATGATAAGCTGATCCAAGTCATAAATGTCATTTCTTGTACTGGACACCTCCAAATTTGGTGATAAGTCATCACAAAGGTCTGAATTTGATGAGTAGATCATTTCAGTTGGCAAGTCCTTAACTGTTTGACATCTTTGATGCCTACTTATGTGTGATTTAAATGTGGTTGTCTTTGAAAATATTTTGGAGCACTGATTAAAGGGGCACTGAATTCTGGTGCCATTATCAATGTGCTGTCTCAAATGCTTTGATAAATCCTTCATTCCATCACAAACTTGTTGGCACAGCAGAGTTTTAATTTCAAATGGAGACAAGATCAACAATTTTTCAACACTTTCTGACCTATATTCTTGATGGTCTCAGTATATATGAGCCTTTAGTCCTGTGTATGATGAAAGCATCTGTTTGCAACCCCATAATGGGCATTTGATAGCTCTTCTGTATTCATTTGAATGCAACAGGCAATCATTTACATAATTTTTCATTGACCTTGATACATGGTTACAGAAAGGACATGCAAACTCTGAATCTATGACACAAAAGTATTTATTAAAAAAATTAGTAGTACTTAACGGTGCTTGCCCTTCAGGTATTCAGGGATTATTACAACACTTAAGAAACATACTTTTTTCCAAGAGTGCTAGGTGGACTCGTGGAGCAAACTGCTGTACATTTTCACTCATTCATCAGTCTTCCTCTCACCCGTGCCCACCAGCCGGATGTAACAGGCTACCACTTAACCTAGGTAACCAACCTAACAAACTAATGAAACTCACCACCATAACCAACCAAACCAAATTAGCCTGACCTAACTAACCTAATCTAACCAAACCAGCATAATCTAACATAGATATACAATCAAACTAAGCAAACTAAGAGTACAGGTGAGGCCCCATTAGTTAATAATTTAGTTTGCTAATGACTTCATGCATCAACATAATGTATATTAGATAGGTAAAAAAAAAAAAATGAGTATACATCATGCACAAATAAACACACTTAGTAATGACATGGCTTACAAGCTGAGGTTAAGCAACCATTGAATTGTCACTCACATGCGAGGGAGGAGACCAGGAATGCTGTTGGATGCAAGGCCCTTAGGCCTTAGGGTCTTAGGAGGTAGGGCTGCGCCCTTCGTGGTGTTTTTGATGAGGCCGTGTAGTTAAGCTTCAGCAATAGCGTCAACACAGCCTCTAGTGTCCCAGAAGTGCAGTAAGCAGGTAGTATCAGGCTTGATGGAGGTACAGGCCTGGGTCTCACACAGTACAGGATAAAGGTGTAGCTACTAGTGTGGAACTGGCGTTTGGCGCCTGGCGGGCAATTCCTATTCGTAGACAAAAAAATAAAAAATAAATAAATAAATAAAAAAAAAAATGGCAGTTTAACAGTTGGAAATCTCGATGCGCATGTAACTACTCTTATGCTTTTATTATTCTTCTCATCATACTTCCTCAAAATTTCTTACTACTAAATGTTTCAACTGAGAGAACAAGAAATATTTCTTACCTTGCATATCTTCCCAGAGTAGAATATTCTATCTTCTGATTACTGAAGATGTGAAATATGCAGGTCGAAATCACCTTGCGTCACCGAAATATTATATAGAACGTCTGAGCTTTCTATTTCATTATGAACAATTTTCATCATCACCTTAGGTAGAAATGTATACGATAAATGCACATCGACATACAATGGCGAGTTTTCAGTAACGATGCCAGTTGTCGCAATAAACAATACGCTTGACAAATAATAATAATAAAAAAAAACATTTAAAGCATGTTTTTAAGGCTATTGGTGTATCAGCAATGAATAAGTATTACATTCCTGGTATTTCATAAAGAATAATATCGAAGACAACCGCTTAGCAACAAAGAAAAAATTGCAACATTTACAGACACCCTGTTGCTTCGATTTACAGTGCTTATCTGTATTTGATTCTATCACGGTAAAATATTATTTAGATAATATGGAGGCTTATGGTGTCTTGCTGGAAGTGTTGGGTTGTGCACTACTAAATATGAGGTGCTGGTGGAGGAAGGGGAGTAGGCGGTATATGTGATGAGGAGGTATGCATGGAGGCTGGTGCGTGATGGGGAGGGTTAGGTGTGTGTGTGTGTGTTGGGCTGTGGGTGTGTTGGGAGGAATAAGTCTGAGTGTACGTGTGTGTGGGTGTCAGTCAGTGGGGGATAGGAGTGTGTGTGTCTGTGTGTGTGTGTGTGTGTGTAAGGTGCAGCGGGAGGGCCACGCCAGCAGCACACTCATGCTCCAGTAGAAGAGTGTCAAACGCCTGAAAGGAAAAGCATCACGGAGAAGGAGCGAGTGTCGAAACCCTGGCGCTGCTCCTCTGCCGTCGCCACGGCACAGATTATTATAGGATTTTCCTGTTTTAATATTTTCATTTATAGTTATTCCTTCTCTTCTTTCTTTTCCTTCGTCATAAGTTTCATCATATATATATATATATATATATATATATATATATATATATATATATATATATATATATATATATATATATATATATATATATATATATATATATATATATATATATATATATATATAATCATTATTTTCACAATTATTATCTTAATTTTAGTTGATTTTAACAAATTTATTTATTTTTAACATTTTGTATTACTGCTTTTTTACTCAACCACAATTGTTATGGCTTTTCATAATTTTGTAGCGGCGCCACATGACCGAGATGTTGTAGCGCCAAATCTTTAAATCGCTGACGAAAACTCAAATATTCCATTGTTTTAGTCTTTCAAAGTCCATGCGTGTGTCTGCATAACCTCCCTGAGAGTTAGAGTGACAGTCCCGACGCTACTCGTTCTCCTCTGCCTGTAAATAATGCAGTGGTGGGCTGGTGGTCTAAAGGCTGACTTCGATCCCTCCTCACGGTAGTTTCTCTGCTGTGAAAATAGTTTCTGTCATAATGCGTCCGCTCCACCTGACCTTGCTGCTGCGCCGGGCCTTGACTCAGTCTGTACCTCATGGCAGTGTCCAGGTATTAGACGTAACTCTCTCTCTCTCTCTCTCTCTCTCTCTCTCTCTCTCTCTCTCTCTCTCTCTCTCTCTCTCTCTCTCTCTCTCTCTGTGTGTGTGTGTGTGTGTGTGTGTGCTACACTTCCCAAAAGACTGCAATACCAAAAAAATCTACAAATAGAGAGTCATGGGAAAAAAAATAAATAAAAATGTGTACAATTGAAGTGAGTAATCCTTACTGGTTAAAAAAAGGACTTCTCGTCACACACGGAAGGAGAGAATAGATTGCCTTTGTCCTTTTCAGGCTGCTAAATTATTCAGGAGACTGGAGTACAAACGCATCTATATGAAAAGTAGGCAGTCATAAGAAAAGTGTCTGCAATTAAAGGGATAAAAAAAATAAATAGGATGTTAATTTTGTTTCTCTTTTAGGCTACAGAGATATTAAAGGGACTGCAAGTCTAAAAAAAAATATATTGTAAAAATTGTGCAGCACTGTAGGGACTTTTCCTGCATTGAAACAGAGGAAGAGAGAGAATAAGAGGCTAATTTTGTCCTCTTTAGGCTACATTATAAAAGGGACTGCAGTACAAACGCATAGCTAAATAAATATGTTGTAAAAACTGTGCAGCATTGTAGGGACTTTTCCTGCCTTGAAACAAAGGAAGAGAGAATAAGAGGCTAATTTTGTCCTCTTTAGGCTCCATGATACAAGGGATGCAGTACAAACGCAAGTCTCAACAGTAGAGAGTCAAAACCATCCAGCACTCAGTGACCCCATCGCGCTGGTCAGTAGAGGACCCGAGGCCATCAGACGCAGCGGAACCTTTCTGGGTCGTAAGGTGATAGTCCGGGGGACGTAAATAGATGAGCATCCGGTGTGTGTCAGAATAATCCAATACTTGCTTAAAGCTCAGGGAAATTGAGCACACCAGACACGCTCCACATTACACAAGCTCTCGTCTTCACCTCCATTCATTTCAGCCAGACGATGCCAGGAGGAAAGTGCGGGAGACTGGAATGAAGCGACTGGAGAGTTATGAAGGATGAGTATGAAGATTTTTTGTCTTTTTATTGATTGATTTATTTATTCATTCATTTATCTGTTTATTTATTTATTTATTTTATTTATTTACTCATTTGTGTGGCGTGGGTTTGTCTCTAAGGTGTTGGGTCTGCTTGTCTTCTTTCTCAGATTTACACTATAATCTTTGAAGCAATAATCACATAAATGGGCACTGAATATTTAGTAATGCTCCTCAAAGATTTACACTATCGTTGTTCAAGCAATGCTCACCAGAGTGGGGACAACGTTTAGTAAAGCTTCCCAAGTGTAGGTAGTTTAATGTTTACTTAGTAAAACCACCGCGGGTTACTGAAAGAAAATGGTTCTCTCATAAGAGCGCAATGATGATTAATTTGGTCTCTTTCTTTATTTTTTTTATTTTATTATTTACTTATTTTTTGTTAATGGTAATGCATGACGTGAGCTGCAGCATCACCATTATGGACACACTCTTCAAGACCCCCATTATTGTCCTCTCTGTGTGAAATGCGTAGGGAAAGTACTTATAGAACACCAAATCCGAACTGTGGCCCCGGTATTTTGTGTTACTGGCCAGTGTTCAGTTATATGATGCTGCAAAGGGTCTTCGGGTCCTCCAGGCTCACTTCCCTAACCTTGCTCTGTACTCTCGCTCTTCCTTCTTACAAGCAGAAAGTGAGTCCATTGCAATATGAAAAGGATATAAAAAAGGTGCCAGATTATGAAGAAATGCAGTTGTTGAAAGCATGACTCAATCAAGATTTTTGTTGCCCTTGGCCAGTGTCCTCCCTACATAAAAAAAAAAAAATATATATATATATATATATATATATATATATATATATATATATATATATATATATATATATATATATATATATATATATATATATATATATATATATATATATATATATATATATTACAATCAAAACCCGGAATCAGTCAAAACTAGTTTTAACTAGGTATTTTCAATGTGTTGGTGAACAACTAGTATTACCTAGGCAAAACTAGTTATACCTTAATGTGTTTGATTACTATTACTAGATCGTGAATTTATGTCATCTTGATTTGTCATCTGCAAAGCAACATTAGATTCCCCAACAGTGTCCTTGTTTACATGTGCAATTATCTTCTCCAAATCCTCCTCATTATTTACAACTTTAATCAATTCTCGTGGAATGCATGTTGTTGCAAGGCCAACCCTTGGTTCTACACCAAACATTGCTTTGTATGGGCTTCGATTTATACCAGAATGATGGGCTCTGTTCTTCATAAATTGTACAAAGCGTAATCCTTCGGACCACCTTGCTGTATCATTGTCTTTCATCCATCCACTTAACATATTTTCAATATCTTGATTTGCCCGTTCCACAGACCCTTGACTTTGACTATGTCTTGGTTTTCCATGCACAATTTTCAACTCTGGCCACAAAGAAGCTAAGGACGTTATAACACTATTTACAAATTCTCTTCCGTTATCACTCTGTAAAATACAGGGTTAAAAAAATATCAACAAGGTGATAAGCAACTTCTTCAGCACGTTTACATTGCAATGCACGTAGTATCACAAATTTAGTTAAATGATCTTGATAAACCATTATGAATTTATATTTTCCATCTGCTTGTGTCTGCATATCAATTAAGTCCACTTGACACCGACTATTTAGCTCTGAGTGTAAGACTGGTTTGGAAACAAGTCCTCTTTTATTTTTCTTACTTTGGCACACTTCACACATGGTCAAGAAGAGCTTTATCATATCGGCTGTCACATTTGCATATTTCCTGTTAATTTCACATTTCAGTCTATCTCGACCACCATGACCGATTGCTACATGAGATGTCTTAATTTAGTGCCCTCTAAGGGGTGTGATGTTCCCTTGTGGCACACGATAATTACTAACCCTATCACTGGATTAAGAGAAATACAAATACTGACACTTTTATGATTTTTAATAAATAATGGAATAATCCGAAATAATAATAATAAAAAGAAAGCAATTCAGAAATACAAAATAAATGGTAGCGTACTCTTCAGTTACATAATTCAGAAATACAAAATAAATGGTAGCGTATTCTTCAATTACATAAAAACTACGATGGAGATATTTTCGCGACTACTGAGTTGTGGGGGAGACCAGAGAATAAATAAATAAATAACAAATATATACCCAAAAAGTATGTATAGACCTGAGGACAGTCTCACACGGTGATCTCGAACCAGGTGGTTTCACTAGTCCCGTGGAGAAAACCAACA
This sequence comes from Scylla paramamosain, assembly GCF_035594125.1. NCBI lineage: Eukaryota > Metazoa > Arthropoda > Malacostraca > Decapoda > Portunidae > Scylla > Scylla paramamosain. The sequence goes on from NW_026973671.1 coordinate 178,770, forward strand.
AAAAAGAACGAAAAAAATGCGAATATCTATCCACTCAGAAAATAGTTTATCATCAGGAATATCTGAGGAGAATCCGAGAGGGTCTGAGGAGAATCCGAGAGAGACTGCTTTAGTAAAATTATTGTTAAATAAACACTTACTTAATATTACAGGAATGGAGGGGGAGACTATCAGACTGCATGCTCACCTGAGGAGAATCCGAGAGAGACTGGCTTTGCTTGTGAGGAAATCGGCGGGAAACTAAGGATAAAGGTTTCCAATGGGGAAATTTATTAAGTTATAATTTTGTTTTTAGTGGGGGGTGGGGGCGACTAGGTTGTGAGTTCAGGGATGAAAAATATGAATAATTAAGTTACTGTTTACTTTATAGTTGTTACTTTAAGAAGTTTAATTCAATGGACTTTTGAAATCAATTGGGGAATTAGTCAAAGTCTGGTATCTCTTCCCGGCTTGCGTAGCAACAGTGGTAACAAGGACAGCGAAGCAGAGAAGATTTATCAGATTCGTCAACCTCATTGGCGCAGCGTAATTATCTGGGATTTGTTTGAGCTGGTTTAAGACCTTACCATTATAGAACTAATTTTATCGTATTAAGGGCTCCCCATTCTCTGGGATTAGGTGAAAAATTCGCCTCTATAACCTGGCCAAGCAGGAGAAATTACGTTTATTCACGGGGTAAATTTGTTATAGAAGTGGTCAACACAGTGACGCTGAGGGGGGGGGGGGGGAAAAGCAAGGACAAAAGGACACTGAGGAGAGGAGGGGAAAGGGGAGGGGTTAGTCACATGGTACTGAGATTCTGGTCACCCCCGCACACTACATGGGCCTTAGCCTAGGAAAAAAATAGAAATACGAGTATACATAATTAATTTCCCAGCACTACACGAGCCTTTCATCCGTTCTAGAATTTTTCACCTCTCTCTTTTCTCCTTACCAAAAAAAAAAAAATAAAATAACACCTTCACATCCGAGTAATTAGAAACTCCCCTCACCACCACACAACCAAGCCAGGCTGACGAACTGCACGTGTTCTCTGTCGGGAAATAACTCTGACATTCTCTCCCATACAATGGCTTGTGGGCCATATCACCACAATGTCCCTTGGAGACATAACTCGGCTCTTTCTCTCATCTCAAGGAAAAAGAAAAGAAATTCCACCCCAACCAGCCTCTTGACCTCCTGTGGTGTGAGGACTTAACCTTAAGTCACTCCGTCACTCTCTGAAACGAGATTCGGCCACCCCAGTACTCGGTTCCTTCCACTCGGACAGTCATTTACTCATCCACACATTCACTCATACCACGAGATACTACAGATGATTACGCGAAGCGCTCGCCACGTCCTGAAGTAATCCACCACAGTATGGCCCGAACGGGTTGTCGAGTGCAGTAGTAGTCTGCGAATTAAAGTGGTTCCTTATTCCTTCTCAAATTCTTACATCACCTTCTCACATAGTACCCATACCCGTCATACCACGATTCATTACAACCAGTCCAGCCAGACCATGCAAAAGTAAGGGGGGGGACTCTATTTACCCCAAGCACTCTGCTCTTTTCTATACCGTCTTTCCAGCGACATTAACATTCCTCAATATAGCGTCTGGGACGGTTACGCACTCTAGGCGGTAACACTTCAGTTTCTATATCAGGTTGGAACACTGTGTCTTGAGCTGCAACTACGTACTCTTCCTCACTGTGAAACTGTTTGATCTTTTCTGCCGCTCTTTGCACCATCTTTCCCGAGAAAGGGTCTTTCACCACATAACCACTGCCTCCTCTTAAAACTTCCACCACCTTATATGGGCCGTCCCAACGAACACACAGTTTCTTACACACTCCTGACTCTGTAGTTTCTCGCTTCACCCACACCAACGCCCCAATGTCTACCTTCTGCTCCTTGCGTTTCCTGTTGGCCGCATTACGGTATTTCCGAGTCATTTTCTCATGTGTTTCCCGGATCAGCCGGCGGACCACATCCACGTCTTGCTCGTCACCATCAACTGTGGGTAGCCTGGCACCCACCACTCGGGGCGCATGCCGGGAGAAAAACGCGAAGAAAGGTTGTTGGGCGATACTGGTATGGACGGCGGCATTCATAGTGGCCTGACACACAGGGAGTAGGCGAGGCCACCGTAGCGGGTAACCTCGGCACATGGAAGCCAAGATGGATTTGAGCGTGCGATGGAGTCGTTCGGTGATGGCGTTCCCTTGCGGGTGGTAGGGAGTGGTGTAACAGAGGGTGATGAGGTGTTGCTGGCAGAATTGTTGGAAGATCTGGGAGGTGAACTCGCCCCCGTTGTCCAGGACGATGGAGTGAGGAGTCCCGAAGTCGGTAATGTAGTGCTGCAGCGCCTCTACAATTCCCTCTGATAGTTTGTTTTTGAGTGGATAGAACTTCACAAATCGGCTAAAGTGATCTACGATAGTCAACACATATCGGTAGCCACCACTGCCTGCAATCATATCCGTCAGGTCTATACCTATCCTATCTAAGGGCTTCTCTACTGAAGGTAATTCTTTACGTACTGGGTTACGTCAAACTTGAGATTACACCAGTAAAACAATTCTTCGGCCTTTTTAATTGTCTTTTTCTGACCCAGGTGGCCAGAAAGCTCATGTGCATGTTTTGTCATTACTCAAGAAAAAAAATTATAGTTCATTACTATTTCTCCTCCTCTGGTTTTCCTCTTAATCATTGTTATTCATTACTCCTCCTCCACCTCCTTTCTCCTTGCATTATTACTTATTACTCCTATCCTCCTTCTTTCTCCTTCCTATACACAAAGACTCCTGCTCCTCCTCCTCCTCCATCCTGAACGTTCTGTGCCTCTCCAATCATCACCTGCTCACCACCATGCACGTGCACGCCCTCCTTTGAATGTCTCGCTTGGCATCATCATCACCTTCAACATTTACAATTATTTCCAGTCTCCACCTCTTTCGGTCAGTCGCGAAATAAATGCCACCGCTGCTCACCAGTTTCGTGCCCTCTAAGGGGTGTGATGTTCCCTTGTGGCACACGATAATTACTAACCCTATCACTGGATTAAGAGAAATACAAATACTGACACTTTTATGATTTTTAATAAATAATGGAATAATCCGAAATAATAATAATAAAAAGAAAGCAATTCAGAAATACAAAATAAATGGTAGCGTACTCTTCAGTTACATAATTCAGAAATACAAAATAAATGGTAGCGTATTCTTCAATTACATAAAAACTACGATGGAGATATTTTCGCGACTACTGAGTTGTGGGGGAGACCAGAGAATAAATAAATAAATAACAAATATATACCCAAAAAGTATGTATAGACCTGAGGACAGTCTCACACGGTGATCTCGAACCAGGTGGTTTCACTAGTCCCGTGGAGAAAACCAACAAAAAAGAACGAAAAAAATGCGAATATCTATCCACTCAGAAAATAGTTTATCATCAGGAATATCTGAGGAGAATCCGAGAGGGTCTGAGGAGAATCCGAGAGAGACTGCTTTAGTAAAATTATTGTTAAATAAACACTTACTTAATATTACAGGAATGGAGGGGGAGACTATCAGACTGCATGCTCACCTGAGGAGAATCCGAGAGAGACTGGCTTTGCTTGTGAGGAAATCGGCGGGAAACTAAGGATAAAGGTTTCCAATGGGGAAATTTATTAAGTTATAATTTTGTTTTTAGTGGGGGGGGGGGCGACTAGGTTGTGAGTTCAGGGATGAAAAATATGAATAATTAAGTTACTGTTTACTTTATAGTTGTTACTTTAAGAAGTTTAATTCAATGGACTTTTGAAATCAATTGGGGAATTAGTCAAAGTCTGGTATCTCTTCCCGGCTTGCGTAGCAACAGTGGTAACAAGGACAGCGAAGCAGAGAAGATTTATCAGATTCGTCAACCTCATTGGCGCAGCGTAATTATCTGGGATTTGTTTGAGCTGGTTTAAGACCTTACCATTATAGAACTAATTTTATCGTATTAAGGGCTCCCCATTCTCTGGGATTAGGTGAAAAATTCGCCTCTATAACCTGGCCAAGCAGGAGAAATTACGTTTATTCACGGGGTAAATTTGTTATAGAAGTGGTCAACACAGTGACGCTGAGAGGGGGGGGGGGGGAAAAGCAAGGACAAAAGGACACTGAGGAGAGGAGGGGAAAGGGGAGGGGTTAGTCACATGGTACTGAGATTCTGGTCACCCCCGCACACTACATGGGCCTTAGCCTAGGAAAAAAATAGAAATACGAGTATACATAATTAATTTCCCAGCACTACATTAATGACTTCAAAAATCTCGGGAGCAGGAACGTATTAACGAACTTGGTCATTTTTGCTACTTGCAATCAGTTTTTGAACACCACCAATTTCAATGACATCAAACCGCTTCAGTCTTCTGTACTGTAGAGACGTTTTCTTCTTAGCAGTTTTAGCCTCCTTTACCTCCTGCAACAATGAACCGTATTTTTCTGCAGTAAGTATGTTGTAGTGTGGTTCTTGTTGCACGTCCCACTTCAGTATGGTCTGTAAAAACATAGTCTCCCATTCAGTGTCAGCTGCCTGGTTAGGAGGGCGGTCAACAGGGTGTTCAGGATGGTCAGGTGAGCTCAAAGTTGCCATCTTGTTGTATTGGTGGCTCACGAACAACTGAAAGGTGAAGTAAATCAGTGAACCAGCTAAATGAGAATGAATCCTCCCCCCCCTTCCCCCACCCTACTAACTATGACTCAGTAACATCTAACAAAGAAATAACAATTAAGGTAAACGGCAATGCAATAATCTGATATCAGAGGACAACACACGTACTAACCTGTGTCAATGCAGGAGGACAGCGGACTGAAACATACAAAAACTGACAAGCCAGCGTCCTCACTTCTGGTGTTTGTCAAGCGAGTCCCACCCTTATGGTCCCCACATGGTTCACTCCACTCCCTAATGCTACTTATACATAGAAATGTTTTCCCCGGCACTACACCAGTTTCACTTTTAGTCTAACCTAGTTTTCCCAAACTTAACAATTGTTAAAACTAGTTTTGACTGAAGTGTGTAGGTAAAACTAGGTGTAAAATACATTTCGTGTTTTACCGAGCCTTTATGTTAAGAAACTAGTTTTGCCTAGGTAATACTAGTTTTTACAAACAATAAATTATATTACTAGTTCTGACTAGTTGAAACTAGTTTTGGTTGATTTCGGGTTCTGACTGTAACATATATATATATATATATATATATATATATATATATATATATATATATATATATATATATATATATATATATATATATATATATATATATATATATATATATATATATATATATATATATATATATATATATATATATATATATATATATATATATATATATATATATATATATATATATATATATATATATATATATATATATATATATATATATATAGATAGATAGATAGATAGATAGATAGATAGATAGATAGATATAAAAAGTAAAGATTTCCCTCCAACTTGCAGTCCTCGTTTTCTAAGGTCTCCACGGCAGGTCTTAAACGCAGGTTGCAGGAAACTGAGGCCAGAGTCTTTTTTTTCTATAGCCTTTGTTCTACTATTAATATTCATTCTGCTTCGTGGGTCAGGAAGTGTTAAATTGATATATTCTCGTGTCTTAATTCTACACAATTCTAAAAACATTTTTTCTGTAAAGTGATGAAAAACGAGTCAATTCTGTACCTTCAGTTTTTGTTTCATTAATACGAATCCCTGTGCTAAGTAAATATAGTAATGTTTAACAGATATTTTTGGAGGGGCTTTTTATATTGTTCAGCACATAATCTTAGCCACGTTCCTTCACAGTGAGGAGGGATGAATAGTCTGTATCCCTAGCCTTTGCTGTACTGATACCATTCCTTCTGCCGTAACTTCAGTAGTTTCCACGAAATATTTTTTCTCACTTTGAAAGTTCTTTACGACATAAATCTCAAACATGTTCTTGAAAAGTGAGAAAACAGGATTACTTCTCTCTGTCCTTTGTTTTACTCCTACGATTCCTTCTGTTTCCTTGGTTCGATAATCTCAAACTGACATTTTCTCGTTTTCGTAATTCCTCAGGGGAGAAATTTCAAGCACGTCCTTCAGAGCGGAGAGGCCTGTGTCTTGTTTACCTTTAAACTTTGCTCTGGTGATGTGATTTGTTCTGCGATGTAACGTTAATAGTCTTCAGTACACATCTTCTACTTTGCTTTAATAATACCATTCCATCTGGTATGTGTGTCTTAAGCTGATATTCTCTTGTCTTCTGAGTTTTTAAGAGAAAAGTGAGGAAATCTTTAACCTTTTTTCTAGTAATGCGATTCCTTCTCTCACGTCCCCTAGAAAGTCTTAAGTTAAATTTTCTTGTTTATATATATATATATATATATATATATATATATATATATATATATATATATATATATATATATATATATATATATATATATATATATATATATATATATATATATATATATATATATATATATATATATATATATATATATATATATATATATATATATATATATATATATATATATATATATATATATACATATATATATATATATATATATATATATATATATATATATATATATATATATATATATATATATATATATATATATATATATATATATATATTTATTTATTTATTTATTTATTTATTTATTTATTTATTTATTTATTTTTTTTTTATTTATTTATTTGTTTGTTTGTTTGTTTTTGTTTTTATTTATTTATTTATTTATTTATATATTTATTTATTTATTTGTTTGTTTGTTTGTTTGTTTGTTTGTTTGTTTTTTTCTTTCGAGGCAATTTGAAGCATGGTACAGAAAAGTGAAGGAGAGGAGTACTCTTTACCTGAAGCTTTTGTTTTGGTAATACGATTCCTTGTGGTGTGTGACTTAAGTATTGTTTTTGTAAGGTCTTTAAGACAGAATTTCACCACTTGCCTGGAGTGTGAGGCGGGAAGAGTCAGTTCTTTATCTTTGGCCTTTTGTTCTTTTTATTTCATCTCGACAGAATCTCGGCCACTTCCCTGAAAAGTGAGGACCAACGAATACATGACTTAAGTCTGTGTTTGTTATACTAATGTGATTCCTTTTGTTGTGTAAGTTAGTGAGTTTAAGTGATGTATTCTCGTTTTCTTAATTCTTCTTGACTATTTTCAACCACGTTCCAGAAAACTAAGGAAGGGTTAGAATTCCTTATCTCTGCCTTGTAATGTGGCAATGCAAATCCTTCTCTGATGTAGATTTTACGTTTTTTTTTTCTTTGATTATCGGAATTGTTGTGGGCAGATTGCAAACCATGTTCATTAGGAAAAGTTTTATCAGTATTTAAGGAAATATTTCATTTTTCTCTCGCCAAACTTTGGAGGACACTAATCTGAGCCACGTTCAAGGTGAAGGCTTCGTTTCATGGAATAGAAAAGGGTGTGTTTTGTTAATGTATAGCGGCAGATTCATCCCAGAGCGTGTCTTTACAAGCTAGGGAGTCTTAGGCAAACATTTTCTTTTCTTCTTCAATTCCTCTGGATAGAAATCTGAGCCACATTCCTGGCAAAGTGAGAAGAAGTTTGTGTTTTCTTTATTTATTGCGTTAGTTTTATTTCCAGGGCTCATTTTTGGTACGTAAGTATATGTTTTATTTTTATGTATTACTTTTTTGATGAGGGAGGTGGACGTGACCAGAGTTTGAGCTGAGCAGATTGAAAAGGCTAGCGTTAACTGACTGAACCATGAGGCACTTGTTTTGTGCGTGTAAGCAAGCTACTCTTAAGTGCATATTTTATTTTATACATTTACCACGACGGAAATTTCTCAAGTATGGCAAAAAGAGGCTCCTTTCCTTCCAACAGATTTATTAGAGTCGTGTTTGTCACTTCCAGCGTTACATTTTAGCTTAGATGGTCGTAGCAATAAACTCCACATGCAAGCCTTAAAGAATAACATTTCCTTCCACAAGTCACTGTAATTAAGTTCCTCATCTGTAACATCCATTCCATCCCAGCGATTTCTTGTGGTGTGTAGGTTAGGCAGAACAACACTGGGTCTAGAAGCTGCTCATGTTTGTCTGTCTGTCCACGCGTCGCCTGGAACTCGTGTACTGAAAGCCTACATGGAAATCTGCAGCTGGAAGAGAATTATATCTTGTAACGAGTGAGGAGAGCGGCAGGCAGTCCTTGGCAACCCTTCGCGGGTAAGGTCTCTTCGAGCTGCTGGGCTGGGAGGTGGTGCAGTTTTGAGTACTGGCAGGTGTATTGCATCGGCAGCGGTGTGCGTCCCTTCCATGTCGTGCAATTCAGGTACTGCCCGAGCCTTTTGAGTGACGCGACTTCTGAGTCTTTGTGAAACGTGTTGGTGTGAAGTGTGGGTTTGCGAGGCACCACTGGCAGGCCATGAAGGACAGGGTGGCCCGAGTACTTCAGCCTTTTTAGTGTTTATTTTATCGATGGTCAGTGAAATTCGGTACTGTTCGGAACGGAACGGAAGAAAAGAGTGGGGGAAATAAAAAAGAACAACATAGAGAGAGGGAAATTTGGGTGAATACGGGATGAAACAATGGGGAGAAAGACAGCTGGTACTGTTCGAACCCCTTGACTTACGTGACTTTTCATCAGCCTTTGTGGAATGATATAAAGTGTGGCTGTCAAAGACACTGCTGGCAGCGTAAAGGATGACAGGATACTTCACACCTTTTGTGCTTGTTTCATTGCTGGTCACTTAACAAAAAATGTGTGTGTGTGTGTGTCTGTGTGTCCGTGTGTCCGTGTGTCTGTGTGTCTGTGTGAATGTATGTGTTTTATTCATTCAGCACTAGGAAGCAGACAAATATTAAAACAGTTTCTCTATTTACTAGTGATGAAAATGGTAGAAAACACACACACACACACACACACACACACACACACACACACACACACACACACACACACACACACACACACACACACACACATTTAAGGACATCACACGTTGGTAGAGTTGCTGTTAATCCATTAACTCAGGATTACATTGGCGGGGCGCGAGGCAGTTTGATATAATGGGTGTGGCACATAACCAGCTGCGGTGCTCTTTGGTGTATACATTTGCTTGGTGTCAACACAGTTACGTACTTAATAACTTGCTGCTTCGTTCTCCGACATGGTCTGTATTTCCTGCTGCCTGTGACTGGAGCTGTTTCCACACACAAGTGTCCGCAATGAAAACTACATTGCCTTTCTTTCGGATCTACCTTTTTTTTTTTGTGGGAAAGAATGACTTTGTGAACCATTATCTTGCCCTCATTCCTTCACCGCTCATCCAGATTTATATATATATATATATATATATATATATATATATATATATATATATATATATATATATATATATATATATATATATATATATATATATATATATATATATATATATATACTCCTTCACCTCGGAGTCCTCATCTGGGAAGGGGACCACAAATGTCTCCAGGTTGGACTGCTCTTCAGATATCGACTAAGTGTCTTGACAACCCCCCCAACTTTTTTCCATAAACTTGTGCAACATTCGCGGTCTAAGATCTAATTTCCAATCTGTAGAACACCACCTCTCCTCTTGTAAACCTCATCTTCTTTTCGTCACTGAATCACAAGTGTCTGACGCAACAAACATTTTCAAATTATTTCCAAAACTAAAGTGCAAATATAGTTATGGTTATATTTCTACGTCACATGTACAGAGAGAGAGAGAGAGAGAGAGAGAGAGAGAGAGAGAGAGAGAGAGAGAGAGAGAGAGAGAGAGAGAGAGAGAGAGAGAGAGAGAGAGAGAGAGAGAGAGAGAGAGAGAGAGAGAGAGAGAGAGAGAGAGAGAGAGAGAGAGAGAGAGAGAGAGAGAGAGAGAGAGAGAGAGAGAGAGAGAGAGAGAGAGAGAGAGAGAGAGAGAGAGAGAGAGAGAGAGAGAGAGAGAGAGAGAGAGAGAGAGAGAGAGAGAGAGAGAGAGAGAGAGAGAGAGAGAGAGAGAGAGAGAGAGAGAGAGAGAGAGAGAGAGAGAGAGAGAGAGAGAGAGAGAGAGAGAGAGAGAGAGAGAGAGAGAGAGAGAGAGAGAGAGAGAGAGAGAGAGAGAGAGAGAGAGAGAGAGAGAGAGAGAGAGAGAGAGAGAGAGAGAGAGAGAGAGAGAGTTTTGCGTGTCTAGATTAATAAAAAAAAATCTTGAAATTCTATTAAACCTTACCTGAGGGGATATGGAAGAAGGGAGAGGGGAGGAAGGGGGAAGGGAGAGGTGAGAGGGAGGATGGGAAGGGGAGCGAAGGGGGAGAGAGGGAGGGAAGGGAGGAAGGAAAGGGTTGAAGAAAAGAGGAAAGTTAAGGAAGAGATGATTGCTGTGTTATCATGTTCTGTTTATCTATTTATTTATTTATTTATTTTATTTATTTATTTACTTATTTTTATAGGTGAGAATTGCGATTGTGAAGGAGAATTTTTGTTTGTTTGTTTGTTTGTTTGTTTGTTCTTGTTTGACCTGCCTTTCGCTCCTCGTTTCTTTGTTTTATATTGTTTGTATTTTCTGGTGTTGTTCTTGTCTTCCTGTTACTCCTTTTTTTTGTCTTCTTCTTCACCTCCTCTCCCCGTCGTTTTCCTTTTTTTTCCTTTTTCTTCTCTTACTTTTCATCTTCCTCTTCCTCCACCACCACCACCACCACGACAACTATTTTTTTCTTCTTCCTCCTCTTTATTTTCCTTCACCACCACCACCACCACAAGTTCCCTCCACATTGATCACATTGTCAGTCTCTCCTCACTCGATCCCTAGTATACAGCGGCACTCATTCCTCACCTAGTGGCGGCAGTTAGGGTGCACGTCACTCCCGGGTGTTACAGGAGACTCATTACAGGACAATAAACACGTTGCAGAGGCTCAGGTGTTGTCACTATTTACCTGGATATAAACAATTTCATTATTCTCCACTCGGGTCGTCTGTGTTTTTTCCCTGACAGGTTCAAGATTGACTTAAAGAGACAAGAAGGGTGTGGTTCATAAATAGAATGGTGGATGAATGGAATAGAGTAAAGGAATCAGGTCATTAGTGCAGAGTTATATGGGAGTTTTAAAAGATTGGACAAATTTATGAATGATTAGTGGAAATTGATGTGTTTTGTAAAGACTGCCACGTGTAGGCCTGATGGCTTCTTGCAGCTTCCCTTGTTTCCTTTGTAATGTTCTTATAGCCTCGTGT
>NW_026973671.1:195000-277500 GCF_035594125.1 Scylla paramamosain
TCCACACTTTCCTTCCTTCCCCTGATCTGAGACTAGTCGAGTGGAAGAAAAAAGGAGAGGAGGAGAAGGAAGACAAAGGAGGAGGAGAAGGAGGAGAAGGAAGAAGAGGAGGAGGAAGAGGAGGAGGAGGAGGAAGCAACAATGTTCAGGCGAGATATGTAATGAATAACATGCCACTGTCAAGCACCGATATAGAAAAAGATCTTGGTGTCGTTGTGTCAAACGACCTAAAGCAGAGTTAACACTGCATAGTAACAGTAAAGACGGCAAATAAATTAGTAGGGTTCATTGGAAGAACCTTTGAATTTAAATGAGAAAAGGTTATACTTGCCTTATATAACTCACTGGTGCGCCCTCATCCAGAATACTGTGAAGCACATAAGAACATAAGAAATAAGGGAAGCTGCAAGAAGCGACCAGTCTTACACGTGGCAGTCCCTGTATGAAATATACCTACCTATTTCCATCTATTATCCCCATTCATAAACTTGTACAGTACTGTGTACAGTGCTGGTCACCATATTTTAAAAAAGACATTGAAAAAAACTAGAAAAGATACAGCGCAGAGTCACAAAGATTATTCCAAGAATGCGCAATAAGCCGTATGAGGAACGACTGCAAGAACTAAACCTATTTAGCTTAACGAAGCGTAGGATAACCCATTTAGCTTAACAAAGCGTAGGATAAGAGGAGACCTAATTGAAGTGTTCAAAATTTTCAAAGGATATAATAACATTGATGTACATAAATATTTCACCATTGATCATTCTAAACTAACAAGAAATAATGGATTCAAGATTATACTCAAACGTTTTAAATATCACGAAGCCAGATTTTTTTTTTTTTAAACGTATAATAGATATATGGAATAAACTTCCTGCAGAGATTGTGAACAGTAATACTAATGAATCATTGAAAAATAAAATAGACAAATATTTAAAAGTAAATCCCCAACAAGCTCTCTTCTTGTCCGAATAATTACTAAATTCACTAGTAAACTCTTATTTTGCAGACACCAATTTTATTATAAATTGCATTAACTTTCCCATGGGCGTATAGAGTTCACCGTAGGGTGAATAGTACAATTTCCTTTCAGCCTTTCCTATGAAAACTCCATGTCAGTTTCTCCATACTGCATGGTACTTTTCTCAGCTATTTCCATATCAGCGCAAGCTGGAGGGAGTGGTGGGTGGGGAGGAGCCTTCTGCTATGCTGTCCTGTCTCTCTTCCCTGTAGCTAGTTAGAAGTAGTTACCAAACAGCCTTTCAAGGACCAAAATGTCTGTTGCTGTTTGGCTTTCCTTTGTATTTCTTTGTATCCCTCTGTATTCCTCCTCCTACCCTTTTTCCTGTGTTAGTTAATCATGCAGACTCATTTTTTCATCAGTTCATTTTTCTCATGTTTCTCTTCATTTCTCCTTTCCAGTCACTAATTCAGGTTATACTAGTGTTTGTATACGTCTCTCTCTCTCTCTCTCTCTCTCTCTCTCTCTCTCTCTCTCTCTCTCTCTCTCTCTCTCTCTCTCTCTCTCTCTCTCTCTCTCTCTCTCTCTCTCTCTCTCTCTCTCTCTCTCTCTCTCTCTCTCTCTCTCTCTCTCTCTCTCTCTCTCTCTCTCTCTCTCTCTCTCTCTCTCTCTCTCTCTCTCTCTCTCTCTCTCTCTCTCTCTCTCTCTCTCTCTCTCTCTCTCTCTCTCTCTCTCTCTCTCTCTCTCTCTCTCTCTCTCTCTCTCTTTCTCTTTTTTTTTATTTAAACATAGGTACATTGTCACCCGAAGGCGCACTGCCGTGTGCAACCTATTTTAGGGGTGGGACACAGCACACAATTATAAATATAAAGATATATGCATATATATACATTCTTTATGGGCTTACTTATTTAGCAGGGGGTTGGGAACGAGCCCCTCCAGTGGTGTGCTGCTAACTTCACGTCCTGGGTATCCATCCCCCCTGATATGAGGGACGGAGGACGCGAAGACGTTCCACAGTCTGGAGACTCGCCCCCAAAAAGTGCGCTGGTGTTGGCTGGAGCGGGAACGTGGCACTTCCACTGAGTCACCACTGGATAACACCGTTCTCGTGTCCCGCGAGGTGACTCTGGTGGGCAGCCGTAGTCCCGCCAGATGTGGCACACCCTGCACCTGTGCCTTGTGGAACACCACAAGGGCTGCCACGTCCCTGTGGTGTTCTAGCGTGTCGACGGGAGCCTCAGGATGGGCTGGGGCACCTGCTGCTTCTACCAGTCGCAGCGCCCGTCGCTGGATTCCGTCGAGCTTGCTGATGTGTGTGGCAGCACAGGACATCCAGGAGAGTGCGGCATACTCTAATATAAGGCCGTATCTGGGCCTTGTAGAGCAAGAGCCTCCCTCTCCTGTCGAGCAAGTTGGCCACCCTCCTCAAGGAGGAGACTCGGTGTGAGGCCTTAAGGGCAATGTGTTTGACGTGGCGGTCAAACCGCAGCCCTCGATCCACCTCCACCCCAAGAATCTTGACGGACTCCTGGAGTTCGAGAGGAAGGCCACCAAAGCTTAGCCCTCCCTCCACTGCTGGCTTGGCAGCGGGGGATCGAGAAACTACCATTGCCTGTGTCTTCTCCGGAGCAAAGGTCACCTGCCAGCGTGCCCCCCACTCCTGTATCACCCCAAGCTGCTGATTGATCTCTTCAGCAGCACGCAGACTTTCGTGTCGAGGGTAGGTACAGGAGAGAGTGCAATCGTCAGCATAAGCTGAGACCGCCGCCAGCTGTCGGAGAAGATCGTCCACGTAGATGTTCCACAGGACTGGCCCCAGCACTGAGCCCTGTGGCACTGACGCTCTCACCGGGAGGGACTCGGACGCTTGCCCATTGACAAACGACCTGGAGGGTCCTTCCTTGGAGGTAGTCGCCAAGGAGCTGGAGGAGGTCACCCTGGATCCCCTTTGCCCTCAGCTTTTCCAGAAGGCCCCCATGCCAGACCCTGTCGAAGGCGCCCGCTATATCTAGGGCCACCACAACAGAGTCGAGGCCGCCGTCAAGGGCGTCCTGCCAGCCCCCGGTGAGGAGCATGAGGAGATCGGAGGTGGACCGCCCAGGTCTGAACCCAAACTGTTGGTCCGAGAGGAGGTAATTGTCCTGGAGGTGGCGACACACCACATCTGCCACCACCCTCTCGAACACTTTCCCCACCACAGAGAGGGGAAAGTGTTCGAGAGGGTGGTGGCTGATGTGGTTTGTCGCCACCTCCAGGACCTCTCTCTCTCTCTCTCTCTCTCTTCCACACTTTCCTTCCTTCCCCTGATCTGAGACTAGTCGAGTGGAAGAAAAAAGGAGAGGAGGAGAAGGAAGAGGAGGAGGAGGAAAAGGAGGAGGAGGAAGAAGAGGAGGAGGAGGAGGAGGAGGAGGAGGAGGAGGAGGAGGAGGAGGAAGAAGAGGAAAAGGAGAGAGGAGGAGGAGGAGGAGGAGGAGGTGCTGCAGCGAGAAAGTTGGAAGTTGTAAGTGAAAAAGTGATTCTAGATAGTAAGAAATAGCTCTTCAGTCTTCGTGACGGGAAGGGGGAGGAGGAGGAGAGGAGGAGGAGTAGGAGGAGGACGAAAGAAAGAAGTATATATGCAGAAGAAAAGACCTTGTGTTACTTGCACTGTCAATTGAAAAAAAGCATAAGGATTTCAAATGCACGTTACATCTGTATTTTGTAACACTCGTGTTTCATCTCAGTTTCCCTTTCTATTTCTTTTCTTTTCTTTTTCTTTTTCTTTTTTCTTTTTTCTTTTTTTGGTGGGGCGGAAGGGGGGCATAGAGGATGGCATGATTCAGTTTGGCATAAGGTAAAGCAGAAGGGCGCAGATGAAATGACTCTTCACTGTCGAGGAGAAACACAAAATCTTCTGCCTCTAGATAGGAGAGAAATTGCACACTACTGTCTGTCATTCGGTCTTCCTTGAGGCCTGATTCCCTGAGTGTGTGTGACTTGACAGCTGAAACTCTGCGGTCTTTCAAACTTTTTTGGGAGCAAGGGTACTTTTTACACAGGTGATGGTAACGATGAAGCACCGCCATTAGTAGTAGTAGTAGTAGTAGTAGTAGTAGTAGTAGTAGTAGTAGCAGTAGTAGTAATAGCAGCAGTAGCAGTAGTAGTAGTAGTATGATTATAGTTGAATAGATCAGAAATCCAGTCTAGTAACTTGTAACACACACACACACACACACACACACACACACACACACACACACACACACACACACACACACACACACACACACACAGAAAAGGGCGTGCATGGTCATCATTGGCCCTGCATACACCATCTATGAAGAAGCCCTGACCACCCAGAGTCTGTCTAGATGATCCACCAGGCACCGAGAGGCTCTGGAGAAGTTTGGAAGGGGACTACTGCATCATCCACGTCTCAGACACGTGCTGCCGCCTGACGCGTCTCGCTCGGTCCATGCCACCAGACACCACAACAAGATAACGCCCCTAAAGGCGCCGCGCACGGACTGCTACAGAGTCAGTTCGATTCCCACCATGGTGCGAGCCCATCAATCAATAGTCCCTTCTAGATTAGGACTTATCTTTAGGATTAATGTTAAGCATTTCCCCACCCCCTATGTACATTTTCAGTTTGTTAACTACCTAAATAATAAACCGTTTATTATTATTATTATTATTATTATTATTATTATTATTATTATCATTACACACGCACAAACACACACACACACACACACACACACACACACACACACTAGCTAACATTTGTTCGTAATGGGCAGGACGAGGAATGTAATAGCTTGTCTGTAATAGCTGTAATAGCTTGTCCGGTGCAGTAAGTGAAAAGGGAGCTGAGCTGCAGCGGGGGACAAGAGAGAGAGAGAGAGAAGATGAGAGAGAGAGAGAGAGAGAGAGAGAGAGAGAGAGAGAGAGAGAGAGAGTGAGAGAGAGAGAGAGAGAGAGATTGAAAGTGTGTGTATTAACCCTTAGCTCATCAATCTCATCTTTCTTCTCTGCTTCACGCTTTCTTCCAATCCTCTTTTCTTCCTCTTCCTTTTTCATCTCTTAAGTCTTATATATATTTCTTTTCCTCTTCTTCCTCTCCCTCTTATCGTCCTCCTCGTCCTCCTCCTCCTTCTATTCATTCTCCTCCGTCTTCTCTTCCACTTCGTCTTCCTCTTCCCCTATTTGCTCGCACATATTTACGAACACACACACACACACACACACATCACTAGCACCACCAGTTCAAGCTCCATAACTCATCAAAAGTGCGTGCTTAACTTAACATGCCTCGCCTTACACGACTTGGCTTGCTTGGCTTGGCTTGGCTTGGCTTGGCTTGGCTTTGCTTTGCTTTGCTTTGCTTGGCTTGGCTTGGCTTGGCTTATTGCAGTTACAAATCCACTGTTCAGTCATTTATGCTTATGTTCTCCACGTTCTTGTCATGCAAAATTCAGTCATACATTTAAACTCGTCATTCACGCTTCGTTATCTCACATTGCAGTCATAGATAGATAGATATAGATAGATAGATAGTCACAATCCTGCCAGTCACATTCCAGTCACACACTCACAGTCACTCCTACACCCACGCTCCAGTCGTACGTAGTCACTCTTAGTCCAGTCATGCTCCCACACTCCAGGCATCCCTCACGTTCCAGCCAGCAGTACATTGACACCCAGACCTGCACCATTCCAGCAATCCTTCGTTCTTCAGGTGTTTGTGATCCATCATACCCCTCCCACGATCCCTCCTCCCTTCACTTCCTCTCTCACCGCCCTCCTTCCTTGTCCCTTCCTACCTCATTGTTCTCTTCCCTCACTACCCCTCCTTCACTGGTCCTCCTTCCTTCTCTGTCCCTCCTTCCATCACTTCCCTTCTTCCCTGACTCTCCTCTCTCACTACCCCTCCTTTCATGTCCCTCCTTCACTGGCCAGCCTTCTCTCATTGTCCCTCCTTCCTGCATTACTTCTCCTTCCTTTACTGTTCATCCTTCCTTCATTATTTCTCCTTCTTTCACTGTTCCTCACGTCACTGTTCCTTGGCTCTCCTTTCCTCACTAGCTTTCTTTCCTTCATTAATCTTCCTTCTGCGTTGTCGTACTTCTACGTTGCACACTCTTGCTGCCTCCCTAAACTATAAGACTGGCTTTTGTGGGTTCAAGGGAGCGCTTTATTTATTTATTTATTTATTTTTTACTTATTTTGTGTTATTTACACATTTATTTACACTTAGATGATCATATATGACTTCCGACAGCAAGGAGAAACTACGAAAATGGTTTCATCTCTCTTCAAATAAATTCCATTAAAACATCTGGAACACTTCACATTACACTTCCGATTCAAATCACTTCACATATTTAATACTCAATGATAAATCTCATCCTACACAAACCTCGCAGGTAATATTCATTGAGGAACACATCCTACACCACCCAATCCCTCTCTGTCAATATATAACACCCACATTTTACTGTGACTGCATTACAACTGTGTGGCTCTACTTACTGGTACTGCGACAGGCGGCTTGCCCATCCTGACCCTCTCTGGTCTGACAGCTGTGTCTAGCTTGTCCCTCTCTCTGTTTCTGTCTATTCCCGTCTCCTACACCTTGTAATATACGCGTGATGTTAGAGCGACCTTTTGCCCCAACAAGGCTTCCGTTGCTATAACATTTATTTTCCACTACTTCGATCATTCGCGGCATTTTCCTGTAACTTTCAATAAGGTTCATTTTCGAGTAAATATATTTATTTTCTCATACTTTGGTCATATGGTTCAATTTCATATACTTTCCGCAAGATCCATTTTCAAGTAACTATATTTATCTTCCCCGTACTTCGATCACACAGTTTATTTTTCCTTAACTTTCAATAAGATTCATTCTCGAGTTACTTTGGTAATCGCATCTTCTAATCAGGAACAAGGAGGCGGCGGTTCCTGTGGTGTGCCGGCTGTCCGTGTTGTCCATGTCACCTGTTTCCGGTGACCTCTGCTTCCCTCGTATACTAATTCAGTGATGGCCACCTGAGTACCTCTTCTTGTAATGTTGTGCTAATCTCCGGCTCTGTTAGTGTTGTGATGACTCACCGCATCTTGTTGTTCTCCACGGTGGTCACGTCTCGTCTCTTATCTGTCAGGGTGGTGATAGCTTCTTGATACCTGCTGTCGTTTTTATCATCTTCTTCCCTCATTTATTCTTTCTACTTCTCGTTTCCCTTTTTCATTTCTTCATTTTTGTTTCATTCTTGTTTCTTGTTACATGTTTAATTTCTTGTTGTTTGCTGGGTTACAACAACGTCCCTATTCTTCCTCCACGCCCCTCTCCTTCCTTCACTGCCTCCACTTCCCCTGGCTCTCCTTCCTTCACTGCTCCTCCTACACCGTCCCTCTTCCCTCACTTGCCTTTCTTCCATCATTATTCCTCCTTCCCTTCACTGCTCTTCCTTCCTTCCCTGCCTTGCTCTGCTCATCCATTCCCCTGTCCCCTTCCTTCACCACCCTCCAGCCTCCCCCATGCTCACCACTCTCGGATGTTATTTATCTAGTCTCTCTCTCTCTCTCTCTCTCTCTCTCTCTCTCTCTCTCTCTCTCTCTCTCTCTCTCTCTCTCTCTCTCTCTCTCTCTCTCTCTCTCTCTCTCTTCTATTCAAGTCTTGTCTGTTTTTTTTTTTTTTTTTTGGTTTAACTCTCTCATTACTTATGGCATCGTTTTCCTTCCTCTTTCTTTCTTCCTTCCTTTTTGTATTTATTTGATTTCCTTTCTTCGTTTTCTACCTTTCCATTATTTCATTTTTTTTTTATCCTTCCTGCCTTCCTTTCTTTCATTTGATTTCTCTCCTTTTCTTATCCGTTTCTTCCTTTCCCTCTCCTTTTGTTCATACCTTCCTTTTTTTCTTTTTTTTCTCCGTTTTACTTTTATTTATTTATTTATTTCATTTTATTAATTAATTATTTTTTTGGTGGGCAAGGCTTTGCTTTTATTTATTCCTTTCTTTTCTCCTACGTTCCTTCCTTCCCTCCTTTCTGCCTCCCTTCCTCCCTCCCTCTCACTTTCCCTCCCTCTCTCACCGTGCCTGCATCCTTGCATTTTCCAGCCTACATCCACTTTACAAGATTGCTCAGTGTACTTTATCACAGACAGCCTCGGAAGAACCAAAATGCAAGTTAGATATGTTTGTTCTTCATTTGTATTTCTTTGTGAGTGATCTAAATAAACTCCGTGCTCTTATCTATTACTGTTTGTTCATGTGTGAGCGATTTCAACCTCCGGTCCTTATCTTTTACTTCTTGTTTTTTTTCCATTGTGTCCCTCCGGATGGCCATGTCTATTGGTGTTCCTTCTTACTTGGTGTTCCTGCAGGAGTGACCTATCCCTCGCCTCTCTCTTCCTCAGCTGTGACACAAGGAGCAGTTTTCTCAGCGACGGGGAGCGGTGGACGGCGGATGAATACTTCGGCTCCCGCGCCTTCTTCTGCATCATGTCCGACCCTCTGACCCTGGTGGTGGGCGACGTGCGTCAGAGGAGTTGAAAATGTAGGGGACTCGCTGCTGTGCCCTGCGTGTAGCTGTGAGGTGAAGTGCAGATGGCTGCATTGTCTCAGCCTCGGAGGTGCCACTTGTTCAAATTAGGAATGGTTTAATGTTATTTTTTGCAGGCTGTGGAATATTGCAGTATCTTATAACAAGACAAATGATATAAAAAAAGCATGTAATTTACCGATAAGCATTACACGACAACATTATTGCGGTGATAAAAAGTACTCCTGTAAAATGCTACGTGGCATCATCTCTCAGCTGTTTTCAAGGTCGCAAGGGCAGGCTACCCACCCACCTCCCCCCTCGCTTTGATGATGCCGCGTAGCATTTTACAGAAGTACTTTTAATCACCGCAATAATGTTGTCCTGTAATGCTTATCGGTAAATTACATGCTTTGTAATCCCAATTTGTCTTGTTATAAGATAATGTAATATTAAACCATTCGTAATATGACTAAGTGGCACCTCCGAGGCTGCGACAATACAACCGTGTGTCCGTCATTTCACAGAGCACACCCGCGAGTCCCGTACATTTTCAAATCCTCTGACGGGTAAACAAAGCCTTAAAATGCATATGTGCATAGAACATTTTATACTTAGAATTAAACGTTCTTTCACCTCTTTCAGTATTTGCAGAAACTCGCGTTACACCCTGTATAGGAAATTGCAAGGTGGCGAACAAGTTGTCTCAGTATATCAACCACGGGAACAATAGACACCTGTAACCACTTCACTCAGGGCGTCCAATCCCTTATGCTTTCGGATCCTATACCTTACATTCTTCAGTTAAAAAACTCATTACCTTACACACACACACACACACACACACCTTTCCTTAAACTCATTCATATTTTACCTTTTTTTCTCCACAATGCATTTTTAATCTTTCCTGTTTATTAATTAAGCTCCTTTGCGCACCTTAAGAATTAATTCGAGCGTTTCATTATAAGTTACAGGAGAGAAGCAAGTGATACTTCTTAATGGTTCGGTTTCATTTGGAAGGGAAGGAATAGGAGGTAGAAAAGGGTTATTGTGATAGATAAGGTAAAAAGAAAGGGTTATATATATATATATATATATATATATATATATATATATATATATATATATATATATATATATATATATATATATATATATATATATATATATATATATATATATATATATTTATTTATTTTTTTATTATTAAAAGTGTTAACTTATCTATAAAAAAGAGTGTTTGTGTGTGTGTGTAATAATAATGTTTCTCTCTCTCTCTCTCTCAACGAAAGATAAGAGCGAGAGAAAACAAAGACAAAACTGTTGTAAGGAGAGAGAGAGAGAGAGAGAGAGAGAGAGAGAGAGAGAGAGAGAGAGATGGCGTAAACCACTAACAAAAATTAAATTCCTGACCAGATCTCTCTCTCTCTCTCTCTCTCATAATCCATCCCTGCTATACGTAATCACAATGTAATGCCCTATTGTTTGGTTTATTTTCCTAAGTGTTCCCCTCCTCACCCCATTTTTTCTCTTCTTTCCTTTTGATTTTATTCGTATTTTTTCCCTTTATTTTTCTCATTTTTCTCTTGTTTCGCTATTTTTCTTATTCTCCCCTTTATATTTTTTTTTCATTTTTCCTTTTTTTTTTTTCCTCTTTCTCCCAATCTTCTCCGTGTGTCTGCTGCTGGCTCGTGATTGGCTGGATTGGGATGGCTTGGTGTATGTGGATTGGTGTGGATGGCTATTATTATTTGCTTGTATTTTGTTTATTTACTTATTTTTTTGTTTTTTTATTGTTCGTGTAAGAGAGAGAGAGAGAGAGAGAGAGAGAGAGAGAGAGAGAGAGAGAGAGAGAGGAGAGGAGAGAGAGAGAGAGAGAGAGAGAGAGAGAGAGAGAGAGATTTAGGAAGACCACAAATTTCTCTCTCTCTTTCACTCAATGTTAATTAAAGCTTCATTATCTTTCTTCACTGTAGTGTTTAAAAATATACGACTATGTTGGTTTGTATGTTAGCGTTCAGATTAATTTGCTTTATTTAGTTTTCATTTATTTATTTATTTATTTATTTTGCGTTGGTGTATATATATATTTTTTTCCACTGTTAATTGATGAGATTATTTTTTTTATAGTGTGTTTATTTAGTTACTTTTCGTTGTAAATTAATTCAAAGTTGAGCATTTTGACTCTCCTTTGACTCACCACACTCAAGTTGTGTCCTGTATTTTTGTGTAAGCCTCATATTTTTAAGTCATGCATCTAATATATACTCTTCACTTGTACACACACATTGAGCCTCACTACACTCACGCAGGCTGGAAGAAAATTTGGCTTGTCGATTTTGGTTCCATTCCTTGTTGTAGACACTACAAGATTCCAACATTTGTGTGTGTGTGTGTGTGTGTGAAGGAGACAATTGTTGGTGAGGGGCTGTGGAGAGTCACTGTGGGTTTGTAAACATACTGTGGGGGACATACTGTGGAGAGAGAGAGAGAGAGAGAGAGAGGAGAGAGAGAGAGAGAGAGAGAGAGAGAGAGAGAGAGAGAGAGAGAGAGAGAGAGAGAGAGAGAGAGAGAGAGAGAGAGAGAGAGAGAGAGAGAGAGAGAGAGAGAGAGAGAGAGAGAGAGAGAGAGAGAGAGAGGTTATTCACTGTTCCTCATCGGAGGAGAAGTATTGTTCATAGTTGTTCATTGCAGGTGAGGAAAGACACAGTATGTTGAGGGAAGGTGGCTGCAGGAGTGAACAGCTGCACCAGTGACAGCAGCAGCAGAGCCCCACGACTGCTGCTGCTCCTCTCCTCCCAGCACAGCAGCACACAGGACACATATCCATCATCTTTAAATCCCAGACACTCGTGCCTTGGTAATCTCACTGCAGCAAACCCTACATTGCTCAGGTCAACTTCCAGCTAGAGTCATAATATCTGGAGTTATTTTTCAAGATAAAGAAGGTTCAAAATACCCAAAAAAATTAAGTTATTTTTAGAGTTGAAAATCCACTCGAATTTTCTGCCTGAAGGTCTCGTTTAAAAATGACTCCTCCCTCTTGGATCTTGTGTCCGACTCCAACTGTGTCCTTCAAGTGAACGGGTCTTCAGTTTGTAGTGAGACTTCCAAGCCGCCCAGACCTGTGAAGGCGAGCAGTCCGTCAGATGATGAGAGTAGACAACATCAGCAACATAATAATGAGAGAAAGTCACAATAATAGAGATAACATGAAGCACTCAAGTATTGATGAGAAAACAAGACAGAATAATGAGAAAAGTAAAATGATGAGAGACAAATAAGGCCAGTCAACAAATAATAGTGAATTTACTGTAGGAAGGGTCTGCTGTACTACTTAATGACCATTCAAGTCTAACAAGTAAAGATATGTTTACATTTTGAACTGTCATTTTCTTGTACTATGATATATTTTTAACTATTTTTTTTACACCTGCCTTACAATTAACATTGAGTAGAGTCTCACTAATACAACTTGAATATTACTCAGCCGGCAGTCTTTGCCATGGTGGAGTGTGACACTCTAAATCAGTACTGACATTTTATCATTTACATTTTATTACTTTGATTACTCAACAAAATACTGCATTGTTTTTCGTAACCTGCTGACTGGTGAAGGGACAGTGTGTGCTCCTGAACACTTGGTTCTTGCCACGTGCCACAGCACTCTGACAGCTTCCAGTGGTCCTGTCTGAGATAATGCACCACACAACATTAGGAATAGGAATAATTATTTCACTAAAACTTTAATTATCTGCAATAAAAACTTGGAATGAGTTATGCACTTTGTGAATTTAGGAATCTGGAACAATGATTGCAGTTATTTAACTACCTGCACTAAAGAGTTTGTATTAGTTATGGCGGTGTTGACAACAAGTATAAACACTCTGAGAGGCGTGACCTCCGCCGCACTGCTTCATCAGCCTTCAAGTCCCGGCAGTAAAACGGTTCGTGTGAGGAAGACTGTTTCTGGTGCTACAGGTGAAAACTGTTACTACTAGTGTGTACATATCTGTGGAAAACAAAGGATGTTTTCAATCGTACCAAACGTTATAGTCATGGAGATATCTCTCTTCCTGCACACAAAACAACTACCAGCACCTAATTATTACACACATACTCCTACACCAGCCTCGGAGACCCCATCTGGTGAGCGGACCACAATTGTCCCCGGGTCAGACTGCTCTTCTGGTAACGACCCTAAATGTCTTGATACCCCTCTCAGTTTTTCTTCATAAACTTCTGCAACATTCGCGTTCAATCTGTAGAACACTGCCTCTCCTCTATTAAGCTTCATCATCCTTTCGTCACTAAAACTCAGATGTCTGAGGCAACTGATAGTAGCCCCTTTTCTGTTCCCTCCTACTTTCTCTATCCTAATTTTCGATCCAAAGCTGGATGCTGTGTTCATGTGCGCAATGACTTAACCTGCTTTCCACTCTCTTGAATCTTCCGAGTTTTCCACCACCTGGGTACGACAACAGAGTCACTCTCAAACTAAATTTATCTGTGCTGTATACCTCTCAAATAACTCTTCTGACTATGAAAAATTCTTTGACTACTTAACTTCCAAAGTGGAGCACATTGACTCTCTTCCCTTTTGCAGAGATCTTAATTCTTGGAGACTGACTTCAATGTTCACCACCAACTTTGGCTTTCCTCTCCCTTCACTGACCATCCTGGTGAACTAGCCTTAGACTTTGCTATTCTCCACGACCTAAAGCAATTGGTGCAACACCTTACTCGTATTCCTGACCGTCTTGAAGATAGGCCCAACATTCTTGACCTTTTCCTGACCTCTAATCCTTCTGCTTATGCTGTCACCCTTTCTTCTCCGTTGGGCTCCTCTGATCACAGTCTCATATCTGTATCTTGTCCTATCGCTCCAATCCCTCCTCAGGATCCCCCAAAAGGAAGGTGCCACTGGCGTTTTGCCTGTACTAGTTGGGGGAACATGGAGGTATTTTGCTGATTTTCCTTGGAAAATGACTACTGCTTCCGTGTCAGAGACCCGTCTTTGTGTGCTGAGCGCATAAGAGAGGTGATAGTGTCTGGCATGGAGGCGTACATTCCTCACTCTTTTTCTCGACCTAAACCTTCCAAAGTTAAACTTGGTTTAACATAGCTTGTTCTCGTGCTATACATGATAGAGAGGTGGCCCACCAAAGGTGCTTAAGCCTTCTTCCATCACCGGAATCTAATGCACTTTACATTTCTGCCATGCCAAGTCTGTTCTCCAATTAGCCAAAAAAAAAAAACTCCTTCATTAACAGAAAGTGTCAAAACGTTTCAAGATCTAACTCTCCCTCGTGACTTCTGGCACTTACCCAAAAACATCTATAATAACTTTGCTTCTCCTTTCCCTTCTTTATTTCAACCAGATGGCACCACTGCTATCACATCTATCTCTAAAGCTGAACTCTTCGCTCAAACCTTTGCTAAAAACTCTAACCCTGGACGATTCAAGGTTTGTTCTTCCCTCTCCTCCACTAGCGTAGACATGACAAAGGTGACTGTAAGTACACAATGGACATGACACACTCAGGCAGCTGGTACAGCTTTGGCTATAAATGTTATAGCAATACTCTGCCACTTTGTTGACAAGTGACAATACAACCTCTCGTTCCTCAGACTTTTCTTTTCACGTAACAGCTTCAAACCAAATCCTGAACCAACATGAACCACCTCTGCTATCAAGTAGTCAGCACTGTGAAGGGTTGTACAGTTCCTTACCTCACTAAATAATACTTCTTTCTTATCCAATCTGTCTGTCTATGTGTCTGCTGCCATGGCTTGACCTGCTCTTCTTTCATCTGTAGCTTCCATTCTGTCTGCTGTCTCCCTGCATCCTCTTGTCCACCACACCATCGTCTCTTGTGTGTCTGCTGCCACTGTCTGTCTAGGAAAAAAAAAAAAAGTTTTCTTCGAAATCTTGAACAACTACAACATGAACCACCTGTGGTTTAATCATTCTCCAGCATTTCTTGTGTCCACTGTCACTGTCTGAACCAGTCACCTAACACACCATCCTTCCTGCCACGGTCATTCCTCTCTGATGCTCTTCTCTTTCTCCCTCTCTCAGCGTGGTGGCAGCACAGGCCTCGGCACTCCCTGGCACCACGGCAGGTGTCAGTGAGGCAGGCAGGTGTTGGTTCAAGTCCTGGCAGTGTCACTTCGCTGCTGTATTGTTTTGTGCAGCGGATGATGCTACGTTTTTCATCACTTAGTTAGTGTAGAGTTTATTTTTGCTTGACGTTATTTGTGTTGGAAAGACATTGCCATTATATAGTGGTAGATGTTCTAGGAAATAAGGAATTAGCAATACTAATATATGCTTGAACAACACTCACCGGTGTGGAAGGCTTGTCAGGGAGTGGCTGTAGTGGCTTCACTTGAACCACGACCATGTTCTCCTCAACCCTTGGAAAGATAACAATTTATCTGAAATGGAGAGATACAAAGATAGAGAAAAATTTAAGTGAGACACTGCAAAGTGTAGCTGACAGTGTACGCGTCGTCATCAAGAAGAGGGGCTCTGCAAAGAAATAGTAAGACACTCGTGAAGGCTATCATCTTTTCTCAAGGGAAGTGTGTGTCGTGTGTCTTAACATCGTCAGGCGCGCAAACATGTTTTGCATCAAGGGTGTCGTTGTACGATCCGGATATGAATTTTTTTTTTATTTTTTTTATTTTCTACATTTTTTTTTCCCATTTTTTATATATGTAATGTTTTGATATATATATATATATATATATATATATATATATATATATATATATATATATATATATATATATATATATATATATATATATATATATATATATATATATATATATATATATATATATATATATATATATATATATATATATATATATATATATATATATATATATATATATATATATATATATATATATATATATATATATATATATATATATATATATATATATATATATATATATATATATATATATATATATATATATATATATATATATATATATATATATATATATATATATATATATATATATATATATATATATATATATATATATATATATATATATATATATATATATATATATATATATATATATATATATATATATCCCCTTATGTAATGAGGTCTTCTGTTATGAAATTTCACGGTTTCGCCCGCTGCGAGACATGACTTTTTTTTTTTTTCTTTCTGGCGTACCCGTTCTTCCTCAGTCTCCTATGAATATCTACGGTTCTTTTGCTGCGTACAACATTAGAGAGTACGTAATTTTAGGTCTAACTATTTTTTTCAAATTTATATACGAAAAATAAGATAAATATTTTTCCGTAAATCTAGGAAATAGTCAATGTGTCTGCATTAGATATCTTTTGCATTAATATTTTATTTATTTCAAACAGTTAAACACTGGTTTTGATCTAGAAGTCGAAATATAACAAAAATTGTTTTCACCCGCCTTCCCCCCTCGCCCCCGGGTAATTAAGGGTGAAATCATGAATTACTTTAGGCCTATGTACAAAACCAATCGTAGTAATTAAATTAATCTATATCTGTTTTTCAACATATTGTGATGTATATATCATGTGAATTTCAAGTCCTTAGCTGCAATAGGTGTATTATAGTCACCCCTTAAACTTTGACATAACTTAAAATGGCGGATTTTTGCATATAAAAATGATCTCCGTTGTTATTGGTGTTACACACAGATGGGCCATTGCGGCTTATCAAGCTGTGAGAGGCGAACAAAGTCTGCTGTCGTCATTTTTGTTTGTAACTGATTTTGATTTCTGACAAATTTTTGAAAGTAAATATTTGACACTCAGTTTTTTTTTTTACTTTTTCATCGAAAAAAAAAAAATCTTATCGTACAAAAAAAAAAAAAAAGATAGCAGACATTCTTCTTGCAACCTTCCTGATCAAAATATTTTTTAAATGAATTGGTCAATAAATGAGGGAGGAGAGGCGAGTTGAACACAGGCAATTTAATATGGGATTAGCGATCCTTCAACCCCCTCAAGTGGATGAATAAAGGTGATTAGTTACTTTGATGTGTAAAGACTGTAATTTGTAAAGATGAGAATAAATGAGAATAAATTATTTCTATGACCTTGTGTCCAGCCAATGTTTGTAGGTTTAAGGTGAAACCACGAGGTGAGGTGACATTAGTATTGTCAAGTGTCTTTGTAAGGTACTCACACCAAAGTTTTCATTTGCTTCAATCAATCAAGGTCTGGTGATAAAAACAAGGCACTGCATCCTGTCCACTCTACCCTGTGCACGCCTTCCTTTCACTCTGGAATGCACACCTTTATATATTGTGCTGCATTCACACTCACATATTTCAATACAAATAAATAAAATTAATAACAATCACAACAAAAAACAAAAAGTGACCAATAAAAAAATAAAATAAAACAACAAACACAGTTGTGAAGAACTCTTCTCCGTTAACCTCCAAGATAACCTCAGAACTGGTCTTCAGGAAAAAAAATAAATAAATAAAGATAAACACTATCACTCTCACGTAGAGCACAGCGTTACACCTCAAAAATAAAAATAAAAAAAATAGCATCAGACCGAGGAGGGTTCCTATGTACAGCAAGTGACCCCTAAACAAACTAGCTAGCTAACCACAACCAAGGACCCCGGAAGTGCTTATCTGGGTTCTTGTGGCTGGATGGTGTCCGGGTAGCAGTCTGGGGCAGGTGAGGTGGATGGCTGAGTGTAGGCGACCACGTGGCTATGTCTGGTGTCCTCCACGACCTTGTGGAGCTGTATGGGGTCACCTCGCCACTTCCGGGATGACCTGGGATAGTTATCTCGTCACCTACAACCCACTTCTGGTTCTTCATCACCATTGTTAGAGGTAGTTCATGGGTCACCTGCAATAGTAGTAGTAGTAGTAGTAGTAGTAGTAGTAGCAGTAAAAGTAGTAGTAGTACTGGTGGTAGTGGTGGTAGTAGTAGTAGTAGCAGTGGTAGTGGTAGTAGTAGTGGTGGTGGTGGTGGTGGTTGTTGTTGTTGTGGTGGTGGTGGTGGTGGTGGTGGTGGTGGTGGCGGTGGTTGTGGTGGTGTTGGTGGTGTTGGTTGTGGTGGTGGTAGTAGTAGTGGTAGTGGTGATGGTGGTAGTAGCAGTGGTAGTGGTAGTAGTGGTGGTGGTGGCGGTGGTAGTAGTGGTGACGGTGGTAGTAGTAGTGGTGGTGGTGGTGGTGGTGGTAGTGTCGGTGGTAGTAGTGGAGGCGGTGGTAGTAGTGGTGGTTGTGGCGGTGGTAGTAGTGGTGGTGGTGGTATTCGTGGTGGTGGTGGTGGTGGTAGTAGTAGTAGTAGTAGTAGTAGTAGTGGTGGTGGTGGTGGTGGTGGTGGTGGTGGTGATAGTAGTAGTAGTAGTAGTAGTAGTAGTAGTAGTAGTAGTAGTGGTGGTGATGGTGGTGGTGGTGGTGGTGGTGGTGGTAGTAGATGTGTTAGTAGTAGTAGTAGTAGTAGTAGTAGTAGTAGTAGTAGTAGTAGTAGTAGTAGTAGTAGTAGTAGTTGTTGTAGTAGTAGTAGTAGTAGTAGTAGTAGAAGTAGTAGTAGTAGTACGAGTAGTACTAGTAGTAGTACGATTAGTAGTAATAGTAGTACGATTAGTAGTAGTAGTACGAGTAGTAGTAGTAGTAGTAGTAGTAGTAGTAATAGTAGTAGTAGTAGTAGTAGTAGTAGTAGATTAAACAAAATAGAAAAAAAAGAAACCGACAGACAAACCGAGAGAGAGGGGGGGAGGGAGGGGGGCTATTGTAGCCCCTCCCTCCCTCTCTCTCTCTCTCTCTCTCTCTGGGAGGTAAGAGAACACCATTTTCTTGTTGGATTGCAAGGTCACTCTAGAAGAGCGGGAAAAAGATGCAGAGGGCACTGTCAAATCTTTAGTGTGAATGAAGGACGGACAAGTGCAGCTTGAGAAGGTAGGAGAGTGAAGAGTGTATGTGATCAGTGTGATGGGAAGGTACATGTATGCCTCCTATGTTCTGAAAGAAAGCACTCTCTCCATCAATAGCGACCTTCACACATTTGCTGCAATCATTTCTTGAGTCACTGTTTTCACTACACAAGGAATGAAGAAGCTGTTTATATGAATGTTGAAGGATAAAGCCTTTTCTTTGTGCAGCTGCAAACAGGACACAGGCTTTCATTTGTTACAGGAAAAGTTCTCCTTTGTGCAAGAAATGATAGTAATGATTTCAATAAGAGTAGGTAAAAATGTTATGTTGTTTTGCAATCACAGATTTGCTTTATAATAAAAGAATATCTAGATGACAGTTGTTAAGGATACTACATCTATATGTTGAGCCGTGACTGAGACAAGTTTTATTATTACCATTTAGAGTTCCACCTTTGTATTTTGACCAGTTACAATGTCACTTCACAAAAGATACTCTTTCATTTTCTTACCATTATTATATTTGCCTCATTAAAAATTATGATAATTAATAATCAACATTTGTTTAAAAGATTTGCGTTTCATTTTTGCCCATTATTTAATGGAATTCATTGTTAAAAAAAAAAAAAGGGAAGAAAAGTGATAAATGTTGGGCCAGTGGTACACACGGCAACTTTGAATAGTCTGAAATGTAACGGCGGTGGTGCGTGTGGCGCCTGACGTGTTAAATATTGACTGATTTTACTTAATATAACACCATTTTTTTTATATAACTCTCTCCACCGTAGTCTTTCTAACGTCCAAAACCGTCACCTACCCACTCCCCTCTCACTATCTCACTCCCTCCCAATGTCCCTAGAAGTTACAACCTTCAATTCTCTCCACCCTAATCTTTCTCCAGTTCAAATCCGTCACCTACCTACTCCCCTCTCACTCTCACTCTCACCTTGGCCTCGTACAGGTCGTCCACTTAGGGCGTAATGTTCTTGAGTTGTTCTTCACAGTCCTCTCAAGTTCTCTCAGTGAGTCTTTGAGTTTTGCTTTATATTTTACTTGTAACTTCCTATCAAGCTCACCTATCTCCAGGTGTTTGCGCTTCTTCGTTTCTGTCACCTACTGCTCCAACACTTGCAGTGGTAGGAGTAGTAGTAGTAGTAGTGGTAGTAGTGGTAGAGGGTGGGTGCAGCATAATTGCTGGCTCACAAAAACACAAAATTATCTCATCGTTTCATTACACTTTCTTATTCGTTTTTGTTTCAGCGGTGCATTTTTACCGCAGATTTTCTTTTCATCTGTATTTTCTTGCTTTTCTCTCACTTTCCATTTGATTTGTTTAACTTGCTTTCTCCTTCGTCTTACTCTGGCCACCATTCTCTCTCTCTCTCTCTCTCTCTCTCTCTCTCTCTCTCTCTCTCTCTCTCTCTCTCTCTCTCTCTCTCTCTCTCTCTCTCTCTCTCTCTCTCTCAGTAGAGAAAGGTAAAGGGATTTTTTTTTTTTTTTTTTTTTGTGTGTGTGTGTGTGTGTCGGGGTACATGGTCTCAGTTTGTCAATGGAATGAATGGAATAAGTTTTCATGTCGGCTTGACGTGGAGGAAAATTGTGTTAACTTAATTATATATATATATATATATATATATATATATATATATATATATATATATATATATATATATATATATATATATATATATATATATATATATATATATATATATATATATATATATATAATAAAGTAAGCACAATTTTTGTCCACGTGAAAAATAAAATAAATGATAAACGACCCATTACAAAGCCTCATTACTTAAACTCAGAAATCACAATGGACAGAAATGGTCTTTACGACGCCAGTACTTCACTCAGGTATCAAACACCAGTGCCGCATCACTTTTCTCTCGCTTTCTTTTCTACACTACCAGCGTGACGCCCTCCACGCCCCTGCCACCCACGCCAACCACTTCACAAACTTTAGAAAAACTGACTCAGAACACAACTGCACTCGTCTGCAGAGAGAGAGCGAGAGAGAGAGAGAGAGAGAGAGAGAGAGAGAGAGAGAGAGAGAGAGAGAGAGAGAGAGAGAGAGAGAGAGAGGGGGGGGGATGTAGGGAAAAGAACCGTATGGGAAGGGATGAGGGAGGAATGGGGGTGAAAGTAGATGAGATGGTTGAGGGTGAGTGAATATCAGAGGGACAGGAGTGAGGAAGGAGAGGAAGAGTGAATGATGGAAGAATAAGAATAAAAGGATGAATGAGGGATGAGAGAGAGACTTGAGGAAACAATGGGAGTGAGTCAGGATGAATGGTTGAGAGAGGGAGGGAAGCAGTACGTGAAGGATGAGGCTGAGAGGATAGCCGGCTAAATCCAGAGAGAGAGAGAGAGAGAGAGAGAGAGAGAGAGAGAGAGAGAGAGAGAGAGAGAGAGAGAGAGAGAGAGAGAGAGAGAGAGGGGGGGTGATGAATTGAGGGCAGGGAAAGAACAGGGGAGCGAAGGGTCAGCCAGAGATGTGCGCTTGGGATAGTGAAGGTGGTGGTAACAGGCAGCCCTCACAGCCCCTGCCACCACCACCAACCACCACCTTTCATCACCAATTGTTACCTTCAAGCTGCCATCGCATACGTCCTGCCTTCATTCCTTATTACGTTACAGGTATGACACCTGAATACTACTAATGGCGCCACCACCACCACCACCACCACACCTGTCCATAAAACCAATATTTCCCTTTCATGTATTTTGTCTACGTAATGAAACGGCGGAGGGAAGCATCACGTAGACAGACAGACACAGATTGCTCTCTCCACCAGTCCTCCATCAACTGACTGACTGACTGACTGACTGACTGTGTGACTGAAAGACGGACAGACAGACAGATTGCTCTCTCCACCAGTCATCCATCAACAGACTGACTGACTGACTGTGTGATTGAAAGACGGACAGACAGACACATATTGGTCTCTCCACCATTCCTCCATCAACTGACTGACTGACTGACTGTATGATTGAAAGACGGACAGACAGACAGACTGCTCTCTCCAGAAGTCATCCAACAACAGATTGACTGATTGATTGAAAGACGGACAGACAGACACATATTGGTCTCTCCACCATTCCTTCATCAACAGACTGACTGACTGACTGAAAGACGGACAGACAGACAGGTGGTGTACTCATATTTATCTGCTCAGCTTCTCAACTTACTTAACTACAGCCTCAGTCATATAACTTTCATCATCAGAGCCAGGAAATTTAAAATACTGCTTCATTTGCTGTCAATCTCTCTCTCTCTCTCTCTCTCTCTCTCTCTCTCTCTCTCTCTCTCTCTCTCTCTCTCTCTCTCTCTCTCTCTCTCTCTCTTTCTCTCTCTCTCTCTCTCTCTCTCTCTCTCTCTCTCTCTCTCTCTCTCTCTCTCTCTCTCTCTCTCTCTCTCTCTCTCTCTCTCTCTCTCTCTCTCACTGACGTCACATCACACATATAGATGAAATTGTTTAAATATGCACACATTTCCTAATAGAATTAATTTTCTATTGTAAGTTTACATAAATAGTCCAATAATAGTATACAAAACCACAGATTACTACCTTTCATTACGTGTGGAGCTTCAATCTCAAATAAAAACCATTATACATTGACTCAAATAAGGCAACACTCACCTGGGACACGAGGAGCAGGGGAGGACAGGCAGGAAAAAGCGGGGAGAGGGTGGCGGGCAGGTTAGGAAGGGAGCGGGGAGGAAGGGAAGGGGAGAGAAGGCCTGAAACAGGGAGGTGAAACAAGCGAACGAGTGACTGCAATTTGCTGATTATAGGAGTACACACACACACACACACACACACACATTCTCTCTCTCTCTCTCTCTCTCTCTCTCTCTCTCTCTCTCTCTCTCTCTCATCCCTGATAATCGTATCACCGCCACCACCACCACTTCCACTCCGTCCGATAAACACCTTTTTACACCACCACCACCACCGCTTAGCCCGCTCCGACTACGACCACCGCCACCTATCACCTCCACCACCACCACCATCGCAATCCTCAACCACACCCAACAACCACAACACCGTTGCGTCCGCTGCACCCACCACTGTCACACAACCACCACCATCCCCAACAACCACAACTACCTTTAACATAAGCCAGTCACGTTCACCATCACTACCAACACCCTCTACAACCATTCCAACCATACCAAACACCACCACAACCACCACCTCAACCCAGTCACGTCCGCCATAGCCACCTCCACCTCCCCCTTCCACCATCCTACTCTCCACATCTCTCTTCCACTATCCACTCCTCCCTATCCACCACCAGGCCATACTCACATCCACCTCTCCCTCTACACCGCAGTCCACCACAACATGGCCGCCAGGGACAGATGCAACACCGCTTCACCGCCGTAACACAACCAGGGACTCGTCACGTCAGCGGGCGCAGGGCGAATGGCTGAAGAGACGGCGAGGAGAGAGTATCACGTGACTTGAATACTTGGCGCTGATTGGTGAAGGCTGTGCTGAGGTAATTGTCACTAAGAACGGAGCCACTCTCGCAATACTACTTGTAATGATACAAAATAATAGAATCACGGTTATTATTACCAGTAGAAGACACTTACCAATACTCTGTGAGGCAAGAAGTAACGACAAATGAAGGATGCGTGAGCTTTACGAAGAATACGAAAGAAAACGGAAAAATAGAACGCTCTGATTGACAGACGGGAAGCAGACCACCACCACAGCTCTCGTATTTATTGAGGCTTATATAGACTTGAAATAGCGACTTGAGACTAATGAAATAACGTAATACATGTAGTGCGGGTGTTTTCATCAATGACAGACAGACTAATGCTACGAGATAAAGAAAAAAAAAAAGATACATTAGTCACTGGGGGAATGTAGCAAGGCAGTCTTAGGTATCATGAATGCACTTGTTTTTCATGAAGCAAGGTTATGTGCTTGTATTCTGAAAGGCCTTGCTCTTTCACCAGACTATTTTCAAAGGCCACAGAAATAATTACCCGGGTTTTCAAGACTGGTTCTCCCGTTGATGCTGTAGAGACCTTACCAGTCTGTAACTAGAACCACAGAAACACTCTTAAAACTCGTGTAATTTCAACTACAGCCTCTTGAAAGTAGTCAGGGTGCGGGCAGAAATGTTTCAAGATACGGTGTATCGTGAAACATTTCTTTTGGCACTTTTGTTAGAAATACAGGCAGGGAATCTGCTTCATTAATTAGGGTGCCGTCTTTACACACACACACACACACACACACACACACTGTGTGTTACGTGTTCACTGTCAATCTATTCACTTCTACTAACAGTTTCCGAGCTCTATGCAATCAGCAGCTATTACTAAAAAGAATAAAGTAAATAAAGAACTGTAGGGGAGGAGTCACTGTACACAAATGAGCGCCTATAAAGTAGCAGATGATAAAAAGAAAAATGATCCGACAGTGAAAGGATTAAGCATTTAGGAGGCGCAGGTGCGAGGCGTTTACTATATATAAAACCTCGACTTTCCCATGACTCGGTGACAAAGAGGAGCAGTCAGGCGGGTGGGCTGAAGGCGGCCACAGCCACAGCTGACCACTTCGCCGCACCCTCCGCCTCATTCCAGGTTAGACGAGTATTGTCTGTCGCACTGTGTATCTTTTCGTGGTGACGTCACGGGCGGCGGCGCAACAAGGGGATGATTCCCCGGCAGGTATTGGCCGCTATCGAGTTTTCACGGAGCTGCAACAAAACGATAGCCAGAGCCGTGAGATTTTCGATTTTTGCAGCCTGAAGTGAACTTGTGGCGGGATGGGAAACGTTTCACTCTAATGCACCTTTATTTTATACAAGTTTTTTTTTTTTTTTTCCACATGCATGTTTATTCTACTGACTTGTCACACGCATGTTTACAATACTAACCGTCACTCTTGTTACACGCCAAACTCTCCACTGAGCCGCTGCGTGGAGTGAAGACACCAACACTGGCCAGCAGCACTCTCATCACTCCTTTGGCTGCAGCCCTAATAGCAATCCTGGCCTGACCTGGCGTTCCTAGGTGTGTGTACGTGTGTTAATTAACGCCTATTTTTTACATATTACACTAACTAATCATAACTAACAATACAGATTATATAATCTAGGTTAAAATCATAATTATATCGAATATAATTACAACCGATTAATGATTTCTGAGGTGGTCCATCGATTCCCAGAAACAGCCTCGCGACCATGGGCTTGGGAGCTAATCATCTCTGTGGCCTTTAAAAATGATGGTGGTGAAAGAGAAGAGGGTTTATGAATATGGTTCTTGAAGGATGTACCGTGCTTCATTTCCCGAGGCAGGAAAGGCTGACGGGGAGCACAGGAGTGAGGGGAGAGAGGGAAAGTTCCATTGTCTGTTGGTTTATCTTGCGAGGTCTAATTTCAGCTCCTCTCAGGATCATCTTATCACTGGTGGTATTTGTGGGTGGACGCACGCAGCCTTCACATGGCCACGATAGGTAAGGCTGGCTGGCGACTGCACGGCTGCTTACAAAATTCCATGCGAGTAAATGATTCCCCACGAATATCTCACCCATGCAAAAAAATAAAGAAAGAAATGAATGAACGAATAATTAAGTAGAATAAAATACAAATATAAAAGAAAAGTAGAGCGAAATTATTTTTGGACGACATCTTAAACGCGGAGTCTTAGTGGTGAAATTTAGCCTGGGGGAACTCATGACGTAGGTATGAATGAATGTATGTCTGAATCCTGTACTCTTAAATTAAAGGCTTCGTCATCTCATCAGGACTCTTAACCCTTCCACTGCGACACGAAGCAATTACCACCACCAAAAGTAGTGCCTGAAATCTTTATAAGCATCTACAAGAAGGGGATTAAAAAGAATAGATTTTGCAATTTGTACACAGTTTAAAGATTGCAGATGGCTGCAGAACAAGTAGAAATGTCTCAGAGTGATTAGTAATTGAGGAAAGGTGTACCAGATAGCAGTTAAAGGGTTAAAGGCTTCGATCTCTCACTAAGATGGCTAGTTAGGTTCGTGTACGTATTTTCTCACTCCTTGATAAAACTATTACCAGAATGATGACAATACCATTTTAAACTCCAATAACTTCACTAGAGACTGTCAAAATAAGCAGAAATAAAACATCACAACGATTATAAATGCGAATCTAGTATGTCTGTGCAGTAAACCTGACTATCTTTAGCCTCCGCCATGAGAGAGAGAGAGAGAGAGAGAGAGAGAGAGAGAGAGAGAGAGAGAGAGAGAGAGAGAGAGAGAGAGAGAGAGAGAGAGAGAGAGAGAGAGAGAGAGAGGTTCATAATTGGTTGACTTTATATATATATATATATATATATATATATATATATATATATATATATATATATATATATATATATATATATATATATATATATATATATATATATATATATATATATATATATATATATATATATATATATATATATATATATATATATATATATATATATATATATATATATATATATATATATATATATATATATATATATATATATTAAGGACGTGGAGTAGTTATATAATGCAAGGGAATGATCTCTAACAATTTCCAGAGGATGGTTGATAAGAATGCATCTGTGCTTCTGAAAGTATTGGTTTTCATATTAATATTGAACATTATTAGTATTTTTTTCATTGAGTTGTACTTTACTATAACATTGATTTCTTTTACCATTGTTAATATATTTTGTAATTATTGTGTGTGTCAATTGTTTCTTATAAGATGTATATGCCTCCGGATGAAAAAAAAGTCAATATTATCGTTATTACTTTTGTTTTCACCATCTTACTCTTATTATTATTATATTATTATTATTATTATTATTATTATTATTATTATTATTATTATTATTATCATTATTATTATTATAATTATTTTTATTATTATGTTTACGAGACTGTTCGTTTACAGCAGGGCCTAAGAGTGTGTGATGCGGCCTGGTATATAGTCAGATAAATTAAATATAGCCAGACTATTACTATTATTATTATCATTGCTACTACTACTACTACTAGTAGTAGTAGTACTACTACTACTACTTCCAGCATTGTTTGTCGTAGCGTGTACTTCCTTCCTCATCATTAGAGACACCTATGGAACAACAGGAAGACAGCCAAGGAAGACCCGAGTGTTGAGCAAAACGCGATCAAACGAAGGGGAAAGAAGAGCAAGACGTGTGTGTTTATTAATGCCACTTGTCAATATTCGCTGCTTCATGGTCTGCTGTCACTCTTCCCTCTCATCTCATCTCATACGGGACTCTCCAAGGATATTACCACTTTCCTGCTCCAAGATGATAATTTGACACTTGTGCTCAGTGTTAATCCGTATCTCTCTCTCTCTCTCTCTCTCTCTCTCTCTCTCTCTCTCTCTCTCTCTCTCTCTCTCTCTCTCTCTCTCTCTCTCTCTCTCTCTCTCTCTCTCTCACTGCGATACACTTAAAGAGGGAGTTGGTTGTGTTTAGCCATAAAGCATATCAATGTACTTTATCCTTTGATTTTTTTTTTTATAGTATATCGGTATAAATATAATACAGGTCTTCAGATAGTGTGCTTCATCTTTATTTTTTTAATGTGTATTTTCTTCGGTGCGTTTACTTTTTATTTATTTTTCAGTCTAAGATTGTGAATGATTGAGCACTATCGAACAAAGGCGTCTGTGTTGAGTCTTGTTATGATACAGTGCTAAACCCTTCCCAGTCTTTCCCATTGTTTCTCCTCGATTCTCCTTCATTCATCTTCTCTCCCTTCCTCTTGTTCTCCTGTAGGGCTCCTTGTGATTAGCTATCGAGCGGTGACGCACACTACAAAATTTGCTACCTTTTTTTTCTGTCCTTGGCCATCATTGTCTGCCCCCATCACCGCCACCACCGCCACCACCACAACCACCACCACCAACACCTACTCTGTCAAAGTAAATGCCAATTCATCAGTTTGCTAGACCTGTTTGCATTACTGCATCCGCTACCCAACCCACCCCCCCCAAAAAAAAAGCAACACCGCCTCTGAAGGCTTAGTACATTACATTATCATTATCACTATCATCATCATCATCATCATCAGCAGCAGCAGCAGCAGCAGCAATAACAGCAACGACAACATGTGCAGATACAATACAATACGTAGGCAACTAGTGTTGCTTAAAAAAAAAAAAAATCCTACGCCTATATTCTCCCCACCGTCACTCTCCACGTCTTTCTCCGTCAACACAGAACACTGTCCGTACACTTGTATATCTGAAAGCCCTTTGGATTCATATTTGCATTTTTTTTTTCTTTTTTTACATTATAATGGTGCGTCCTGAGGCGTGGTGGCGTGAAGGGCGGCGGCGGCACGAGGTAATTTCACGGCAGGTATTGGCTGTTATCCAGTTTGCACTGAGCGTCCCTGGCTGGTGGTTTGTTTTCGATGTAACTGTTTGCCTTTGCTAGTGTTTCAGCCTGAAGTGAACCAGTGATGTGATGAAAACCTTCCACTCTTTAACTAACGCTGCTTTCATTCTTCTATACTTTCTTTATACGTGTCTTTATTTTATCAACTTTCAGAACTCTCTCCATGGAGTGAAGATATAGATAGATAGATAGATAGATTTATTGACTACACAATCATATTACAGCAAACAAAACTAAAACAAAAACTAAAATACAAAAAAATATCCACAGCAGTAGTCCATTAATAATTGTAGTCCACAATATTCTAAATCATTAAATAAATATTCTTGCAATGCAGCAAAAGAACTCCCAAAATACAAAATAAAAAAAAATTTTCTCTACCCAAAAATAGACATTACCAGATATCATACAAATTATTCGCATTCATTTAAATTTCCTTATTTATATACTTTAAGTACATCGAAAATTACATTACACATCTCGCTAGTTGTACATTTTGTAAATACATCTTCCATTGTTTCGTATCTATAGTTATTCCTTAGATGTTGGGTGAGAGTACAGTTCTCCAGTACGTGTCTCTCCGTCTGTATCTCACCACAACTGCACAGCCGCTCCTCCAGCGGTAAGCGGCCACGTCCTCGCCTATTCCATCGCCCTGTTTCTATAGCTAGAGTGTGGCCAGATAATCGAAACCTTGTAAAATCCAGTCTATGAAACTCATTTAAGATTTGCCTCTTAGTGTAAATCTCGTGTGTGGATAATGTGGGATTTATGTCTTTATACACTATACATCTTGATGTACCTGAATCTCTGATGCAACACTTCGCTTTCTCCAATAACACAGACATGTCAGGTACTTCCCCTCTTATCATTTCTTTCACGCACTTGCCCATATTCGTGTTCTCGTTTATTACTTTTCTCATTGCAAAAGATAGTGGATCATCATTCATACTGGACCTCTCATCCCACATTTTCTTTAAAAACTTATGTTGTCTATATTTCACAAGGTCAGGAAGCGATGGATAACCCGACTCGACATAACACACCACGTTAGGAGTAGTTTTTCTCACCCCTAACAGTTGTTTCAGTGCCCAGTTATAAAGCTTAACTACAGGTTTAACGTCAGCATCAATCCAGGACTCACAACCATACACTAGTGACGACAGGAGGGCAGCGTCAAACACACGTCGCTTTACTATAAAGGGGATATCATTATTCTTCTTTAAAAAACGATATAAACTTTAACACATGACATAATTTGTTCTTTGCATGTACCTTGACGGCAGAAGACACAGAACCGTCACACGTAAATGGTGAACCCAAATACATATAACTATCACAGTGTTCCACTTTCATACTCGTACCACCTACACTAAACGGCTCCTTGTCTCCTAGCCCACCATTGATGACAAAAAATTTCGTCTTTGCACTGTTTATCCTCATACCATACTCTTTACAATATTCCTGTAATATCCTTAGCTTAATGTACATATTCTCCCTACTCGTTGATAATAATACTGTATCATCCATGAGCATTAAAATTTTTAACCATTCTATAAATACTTCTGGTCTACACTTTTCTTTAACAGATCTGATTAACATATTGACAAACATTACAAACAAAAAGCAAGAGGTAGGGGATCCTTGTCTGACTCCCTGTGAGGCGCTCAATACTGCGGCACCGATAACACTTTCCGTGGTGCGATACATGGCCACCATAGCGGCCAGCATCACGGCCCCGCACCCCAAACCCTTCATCACAGTAAACAGAGTTTTCCTTGGAACGATGTCATACGCTTTCGAGAAATCTATAAATACCACAAACAACTTAATCTTCTTTAACCTGGCTGTGTTGGTAAGCAGCCTGAGCGTTACTATATGCTCTATACATCCACGCTTCTTCTGCGCCCCTGCTTGTTCCCTGTCTGGTTTGAACCACTGATTCAGGCGTTCACAAAGTACCATCTCATACAGTTTAGCTATAGAGTTAATGACGCTTATTCCACGATAGTTATCAGTGTTAGTCTTGTCACCTTTCTTAAATATTACAAATACTTTTGCTCTAATCCATGCATAAGGGAACATAGCAGATGAAAAAATACAACTAAATAATGTGGCAATAGTAACAAGCCACTGGGGTGACATAAGTGAAAAAACTCCAGGAGGGATACCATCAGGCCCACATGCCTTGTTAACCTTCATCCTATTTATTTGATTTTGTACTTCTAGGGGAGAGATGGGTTCGTCAAGCACAGGAATATTAATATCTGTAGACAGATCTGATAAATAATTTTGAGTTTCTCGTGCAGGATTCAGTACTTTCTCAAAATGGTCCCTAAATTCTGCATCACTTGGTAGATTACTATCACTATGCGTAGATGTACTATAGTTACCCTTCCAATCAATTGCCTTCCATACCCTCGCATCGTCATCATCCTCCATCAGCCTCTCCCATCTCCCTAACTCCATTCTACTGACAGGCGATACTTCCTCATTCAGTACAACACTACTCTTGGCATATGTATACAAAGTGTCCGAAAGGTTGTTAACATAAGAATTCACATCATCATCTTGTATACATGGCATTTGTTGTGCTATATGTCTCACAAAATTCTCCTTATCAATCTCACAGAATCTTACAGGTTTTCTTACCAACCTTGATCTTCCTGCCGTTCCTAACAGAGCTGCGTGTCCACCAAGTGTGGACGCCCGTACACTAAGGTTATCTAGGTCTACCCCTGTGACATTCACTGTGGCAGTTATTGGGGCGTGGTCAGATGGAAGGTCGATACGTTGCATCACTGAAAAATCATTAATAGAGTCTAACAACTGTGGTGATACAATACATACATCAAACTCGGAAATCCATACATCACGCTTGCGGTACGTTTTGTCACTCACGAAATTATTCTTACATGTTTTCAGGTTGTTTAACACCAAAAGCTTGTTATTCATACAAATAGAAGACAACACTTCTGCATTGTCATTAGCAACATTGACATCATCATTTATATGTGGGTATGAATATGGGTGACTCTCTTGCTCTTGTACATATGGTAAAATTTCCCTCACTCTTTTGCCAAATCTTGCGTTCATATCTCCCATCATGATGTAACCATTACACATGTACTTGGCCTTGATTTTTCCTTGAATAGCAGCAAAAGACTCATGACTATAATACTGGGAATCACTTGGTGGTACATAGATGAAACCAAACAAAACACCATACATGTTTCGAAACTGTAACCACACCTGATCATTAACACTGGTATCAACCTCGTAAACAAACGGGGCGATACAGTTTCTCACCAGCACCACTGTGCCTCCCCTGTTACTCGATTGTGTGGCCTTACTTCTAAAGGTTACATAACCGGGGAAATGCACATGCTCATTAGTTTTTACTTCATTTAGACCAATCACATCATAGTTGGCCAGCATTTGTCTAACACTCATTTTCTCCATCTTAGTACGCACACTGTTTATATTCCAAGACATTATCTTTATCTGACTCACTTGCTGTGGATTATCTAAAAAAACAAAGGATTCCAACTATCAATTATCTCACCATCCTTGTACACTTTACGTTCTCTTGGATCAAGGCGGATAACGCACCCAACATTTTCTGGCTTCTCCTTCTCCTCTCTCTCAACGTCTCGCAACCTCTTCCACTCCCTCCTGACGCTAGGGTGAACATCCTTCTTAATATAGATGGATTTGACATTATCTCCTGCATTCTTCAGACGATTGCTGTTCTCCAAGACGCGACTCCTTACATCCTTATCCGTCAGGGTCAGCAGTATAGGGCGAGACCTGCGGCTTTCTCCGTTGTTGGCTTCACGTCCCAACCTCCGGTGCGTTCCTCGGACGTCCTCGACACCAATTTTGTTCCATAGAACTTCTAACTTGTCTTCGTCGTTTGTAGCGCCTTCTAGTGACTCATTCTGCTCTGGTACGCCAAGGATGACTATGTTGTTCTCTCTTTCCTTCTTGTACACAGCTTCCAAAAACTGTTGCTGTGCGGCTATAATTCGTCCTTGCTTCTCAATTCTGGCCTCCATTTCAGTGAGTCTCTTGTTCACAACACTGTCAGGAGATGACAGCATAGCTTTCAGCTCATTTATTTCTTGCATTAATGAAGCAAACTGTCCAGTGATGGTATGGAGTTGTTCTTCTTCGTTGTATGACAAAATGCTGTCTATCAAGTCATCCTTATTTATTTGTTTAAGCTGATGTCTTTGTAATTTCCGTAATTCTGCTACTTGCCGGGCCATGGTGGCGTTCAGCAGTTCGCCGCGTTTCTATGGCAACGGCGTCCTGACGTCACAACCCTTGTGCGCATGCGCAAACAAAGGGAAGGGATTTGAGGGAGGGTTTTGCCAGGCTGCTTGGATTCTTAACTTATTTTTAGACTAAGTCCCACTACTCCCTCAAAATTCTGCACACCACAACAGGCAGTAGGACTTCACACACTTGCTTTTGTAGTTGCGTGGTCCAAATACTGGCAGAATACTTGAAAACAGCTTGAAAACTCAGGAGCTTGAGCTGCCTTGTTGTTTACAGTACAGGCTGGACACACACACACTGAGCAGCCGCCAGTCACCAGCCTCGACAAACTCCTTATCTTTCTTCCATCACGGAAATATCCCATATTTTTTTTCCACCTTTAAAGATTTTTCATCTGACTTGCACCACCAAAAAGTTTCCCATTAATCTTTTACCGTCAACAGTTTACCATCACCGAGTTTCTCCGGCTTTCAAAACCCCGTCATTTCTTGGCACTGGTCTTCACACTGTCCACACACTTCAGGCGCCCTTCCCTCCACGCCTGACTATTCTGTCACATGTAAATATAAGGTTCATTGATAAACAAGTTACATTTAAGATCATGATCTCGAATCATGATGAATAACCAGGAAAGGTCGCTTGTTGCTCGCCGATTCCTATTTACCAAGAGATTACGAGATTCGGTAAAATTAATGCAGAACTTTCCAGTCTGCAAGTCTGTAATCCTGCGGGGCTGCAACAGGTGCTCCAGGGGAGGCGGGGGAACAGACTCTCGTTTTCTTTGCCTACCGTGCTGGAGCGGGAGGCAAGCGGGCGTCACTCCTCGAGGGATGAAAGGACACGTCTCTATTAACATGTCAAATTCTTGAGTGTAAGCGACGTGAGGAAATGATCGATTTGAGTTAACGTTTACACACACATACACACACACACACACACACACACATCTGGAACGTAAACCAGGTAAAATCTCTAGGAGGCAGTCACCACACCACGCGTCACCTCAGCGCCAACCATTGCACCGAGGTAAGTGGCCCCGCATCCCCTCACTCCCTTCTGCCTTTAATTTGCTTCTGCCGAAAGTGTTCTTTGCTTTGTGAAACTTTATCGTTCGCACACTCCTTCATATTTGTGTCACAAAAACGTAGAACTGGTGATAAAAATAAAAAAAAATATC
Source organism: Scylla paramamosain (assembly GCF_035594125.1). NCBI lineage: Eukaryota > Metazoa > Arthropoda > Malacostraca > Decapoda > Portunidae > Scylla > Scylla paramamosain. Next base: position 228,314 of record NW_026973671.1, read on the forward strand.
GAGAATGAGAAGCATAAATTACAGTCACTAGAAATACTGTGCGCGTCTCCCATGATTTCCATCTCTCTCGACACGTTGCATTCTTTCAATAATATTTTTAGAAGCTTTCCTTATTTTATGATGATGATGATGATGATGATGATGATGATGATGATGATGACGCAGTTTTCATCAGCTTTACTCCCGATCTTCCACAACAGAAAGTTTTATTATACAATGGTTCTTTCATATTTTTCGATATTTTTACTTCCTGGAACACTGTGTTCTCTAGCCACACTTGTACTAATATTTTCCATCCTAGTTTTTCACACTATTGACCCGACCTTCCATTGCTAATCAAGAACACAGTGTCTAATGTTCATCAGTCCTGCATCAGTACACTCCGCACTTCTCTCTTGTCTTGCTCATTTACACGTATTTTTGGCAACGTAGTTTTGTCCAGTCAACTTTGCCTTTGTCTTATTCTGTTCATCGAGCCTGAGCCGAGACCCTTCATCCTGCAGGCAACATCCATGATCTTCTAAAACCCAGTCATTCTAGTTACCCCGCCAGGAGCTTTTCTGTACTGTGTTTCTCTGACGGAGCCTCATCCTTCTTAGTGCTGCTGTTCCTCCTTTCCTCTGAACTATTATTGATTACACGCGTGAGACCTTCCTGTCTGTACCTAACACATTAAAACTTTGGACGATAACAACATATTACACTACAATATGATCCTCGCACATTCAAGACAGAAAACTACTACTGCTTTCTCTCCCCACTGAAAATATTGCTATTACCAACAATAATCAATAATCGTCCATCTTTCAGTCCTTAAAAAATAAAGAGTTTTTTTTTTTTTTTAAGTCAGTTTTCATTATTCTGGTGGGTTGTGCCCCTCTGGTGGGTTGTGCCCCAAAGCTAGTAAAATAATCCCAAATTATTTTTCACTCTCTCTCTCTCTCTCTCTCTCTCTCTCTCTCTCTCTCTCTCTCTCTCTCTCTCTCTCTCTCTCTCTCTCTCTCTCTCTCTCTCTCTCTCTCTCTCTCTCTCTCTCTCTCTCTCTCTCTCTCTCTCTCTCTCTCTCTCTCTCTCTCTCTCTCTCTCTCTCTCTCTCTCTCTCTGCAGTGTTAGCATCTGTTAAGAGAGCTATTTTAGTTGAGTCTTTTCGTAATACTTCACCATTAATAAATTAAAAATTTTCTATCGTGTCCTTCTATCCTTCTGATTTAACACATTGATTTTTTTTATTGCTAGGAAAATATTCTTTCTTGTCATTTATCCTTCAACGGCAGCTGACTTGGATGGAATTTCATAATGTGTCGCTAGAATAATACCAAGTGGTGCCGTGCTGACAACCTGCCAAGCCAAATCAAGGCAACTTTGCCCTCGACTCTTGCTTCACTTACATGGCTGAGGCACGATCGCTGCGATTTCTGAAGGTGACGTCACACCTTCCCGATTCTCTCACATCAGGCGCTGGAATTTATTCTGGAGTGTGAAGTTCTCGCCCACCTTTCATCTCATAACCGCCTTAGTCCCCGTGACACTCTCTCAGGGATGTAGAGGCACTACTCAGCCTTTGTGTGTGTTGTGATGCTGCCTCGCACGCAAACACACACACACACACACACACACACACACACACACACACACACACACACACACACACACACACACACACACACACACACACACACACACACACACACACACACACACACACACACACACACACACACACACACACACACACACACACACACACACACACACACATGTAACTGTATGTATCGCGTTCGGATCTCTCGCAACAAATAAATAAATAAAATTCATTCCCCTACTGAAACAATCATCCCTACGAAGAGATAAAACACAGACAAGCTCTTCCTCCAAGCTAAGTCCCTTTTCTTCCTGCCTCTCTCCCTCCCTCCCTGCCCTCGGTCTCAGCAGTGCCCAGGACAACAAGGCGGCAGTCAGCTCGAGCGGCTTATCCCTAAAAATCCCTTAGAGAGACATTGTCCTTAGGCTGGGCTCGGGCCATGCCTCTCCTTGCTGTTGTGCCGCCCTGAGCGTGGGATTACAACGCACATCCAGAAATGAAAACAACTCCTTAAGTCTCTCTCTCTCTCTCTCTCTCTCTCTCTCTCTCTCTCTCTCTCTCTCTCTCTCTCTCTCTCTCTCTCTCTCTCTCTCTCTCTTTATTCATCTATCCATTTATCAATCTACCTACCTATCTATCTTTTAATCTATATATCTAGCTTCGAGTATCTATCTATGTGTGTGTGTGTGTGTGTGTGCTAATTTCCCCCTTTATGTGTTTTCCCAAGACATCTTCCGCCACTGACTCATTCCGACGAAGCTAATGAAGACTGGAGAATTTTTCCCAACGAAGCTCCGTGATACTTAGCAGAAGGTGGCGGCGAGTGTGGGCAGGAGGGATTGGCGGCAGAGCTCGTGACGGACTATCAAGAAATCAGTGGAAAAGAGGTCGCCGCTAATGAAACATCGATTGACCAATTATAAGACGTCATGTCAAGCTGCTGGTCAGTTACGAATGTTCGGTAATAGGACAAGGAATGGCACGCGAGTGAAGGTGTTTGATTGCCTGAGGAGCTTTGGGGACTAAGACCTGCTGCCGTGGAGGTGGTGATGGTGGGTGGACTGTAATTAAATATCCCCAATAATAAATACATATAGTAAAAAATAGGCATACCAGATGGCCTGGGAGCTCTGTACTCTTTATATATATATATATATATATATATATATATATATATATATATATATATATATATATATATATATATATATATATATATATATATATATATATATATATATATATATATATATATATATATATATATATATATATATATATATATATATATATATATATATATATATATATATATATATATATATATATATATATATATATATATATATATATATATATTTTTTTTATGTAGGAAGGATACTGGCCAAGGGCAACAAAAATCTAATAAAAAAAAATGCCCACTGAGATGCCAGTCCCATAAAAGGGTCAAAGCAGTGGTCAAAAATTGGTGGATAAGTGTCTTGAAACCTCCCTCTTGAAGAAATTCAAGTCATAGGAAGGTGGAAATACAGAAGCAGGCAGGGAGTTCCAGAGTTTACCAGAGAAAGGGATGAATGATTGAGAATACTGGTTAACTCTTGCGTTAGAGAGGTGGACAGAATAGGGGTGAGAGAAAGAAGAAAGTCTTGTGCAGCGAGGCCGCGGAAGGAGGGGAGGCATGCAGTTAGCAAGATCAGAAGAGCAGTTGGCATGAAAATAGCGGTAGAAGACAGCTAGATATGCAACATTGCGGCGGTGAGAGAGAGGCTGAAGACAGTCATTTAGAGGAGAGGAGTTGTTGAGACGAAAAGCTTTTGATTCCACCCTGTCTAGAAGAGCAGTATGAGTGGAACCCCCCCACACATGTGAAGCATACTCCATACATGGACGGATAAGGCCCTTGTACAGAGTTAGCAGCTGGGGTGGTGAGAAAAATTGGCGGAGACGTCTCAGAACACCTAACTTCATAGAAGCTGTTTTAGCTAGAGATGAGATGTGAAGTTTCCAGTTCAGATTATAAGTAAAGGACAGACCGAGGATGTTCAGTGTAGAAGAGGGGGACAGTTGAGTGTCATTGAAGAAGAGGGGATAGTTGTCTGGAAGGTTGTGTCGAGTTGATAGATGGAGGAATTGAGTTTTTGAGGCATTGAACAATACCAAGTTTGCTCTGCCCCAATCAGAAATTTTAGAAAGATCAGAAGTCAGGCGTTCTGTGGCTTCCCTGCGTGATATGTTTACCTCCTGAAGGGTTGCACGTCTATGAAAAGACGTGGAAAAGTGCAGGATGGTATCATCAGCATAGGAGTGGATAGGACAAGAAGTTTGGTTTAGAAGATCATTAATGAATAATAAAAAGAGAGTGGGTGACAGGACAGAATCTTAAGGAACACCACTGTTAATAGATTTAGGAGAAGAACAGTGACCGTCTACCACAGCAGCAATAGAACGGTCAGAAAGAAAACTTGAGATGAAGTTACAGAGAGAAGGATAGAAACCGTAAGAGGGTAGTTTGGAAATCAAAGCTTTGTGCCAGACTCTATCAAAGGCTTTTGATATGTCCAAGGCAACAGCAAAAGTTTCACCAAAATCTCTTAAAGAGGATGACCAAGACTCAGTAAGGAAAGCCAGAAGATCACCAGTAGAGCGGCCTTGACGGAACCCATACTGGCGATCAGATAGAAGGTTGTGAAGTGATAGATAGATATTTAAGAATCTTCCTGTTCAGGATAGATTCAAAAACTTTAGATAGGCAGGAAATTATAGCAATAGGACGGTAGTTTGAGGGATTAGAGCGGTCACCCTTTTTAGGAACAGGTTGAATGTAGGCAAACTTCCAGCAAGAAGGAAAGGTGGATGTTGACAGACAGAGCTGAAAGAGTTTTAACTAGGCAAGGTGCAAGCACGGAGGCACAGTTTCGGAGAACAATAGGAGGGACCCCATCAGGGCCATAAGCCTTCCGAGGGTTTAGGCCAGCAAAGGCATGGAAAACATCATTGCGAAGAATTTTAATAGGTGGCATGAAGTAGTCAGAGGTTGGAGGAGAGGGAGGAACAGGCCCAGAATCGTCCAAGGTAGAGTTTTTAGCAAAGGTTTGAGCAAAGGGTTCAGCTTTAGAAATAGATGTGATAGCAGTGGTGCCATCTGATTGAAGTAGAGGAGGGTAAGAAGAAGAAGCAAAGTTATTGGAGATATTTTTGGCTAGATGCCAGAAATCACGAGGGGAGTTAGATCTTGAAAGGTTTTGACATTTTCTGTTAATGAAGGAGTTTTTGGCTAGTTGGAGAACAGACTTGGCATGGTTCCGGGCAGAAATATAAAGTGCATGAGATTCTGGTGATGGAAGGCTTAAGTACCTTTTGTGGGCCACCTCTCTATTATGTATAGCACGAGAACAAGCTGTGTTAAACCAAGGTTTAGAAGGTTTAGGACGAGAAAAAGAGTGAGGAATGTACGCCTCCATGCCAGACACTATCACCTCTGTTATGCGCTCAGCACACAAAGACGGGTCTCTGACATGGAAGCAGTAGTCATTTCAAGGAAAATCAGCAAAATACCTCCTCAGGTCCCCCCAACTAGCAGAGGCAAAACGCCAGAGGCACCTTCGCTTAGGGGGATCCTGAGGAGGGATTGGAGTGATAGGACAAGATAAAGATATGAGATTGTGATCGGAGGAGCCCAACGGAGAAGAAAGGGTGACAGCATAAGCAGAAGGATTAGAGGTCAGGAAAAGGTCAAGAATATTGGGCGTATCTCCAAGATGGTCAGGAATACGAGTAGGGTGTTGCACCAATTGCTCTAGGTCATGGAGGAGAGCAAAGTTGTAGGCTAGTTCAGCAGGATGGTCAGTGAAGGGAGAGGAAAGCCAAAGCTGGTGTTGAACATTGAAGTCTCCAAGAATGGAGATCTCTGCAAAAGGGAAGAGGGTCAGAATGTGCTCCACTTTGGAAGTTAAGTAGTCAAAGAATTTCTTATAGTCAGAGGAGTTAGGAGAGAGGTATACAGCACAGATAAATTTAGTATGAGAGTGACTCTGTAGTTGTAGCCAGATGGTGGAAAACTCGGAAGATTCAAGAGGGTGGAAAGCAGGTTAAGTCATTGCGCACATGAACGCAGCATCCAGCTTTGCATCGGAAATGAGGATAGAGAAAGTAGGAGGGAACAGAATAGGGGCTACTGTCAGTTGCCTCAGACACCTGAGTTTCAGTGAAGAAAAGAAGATGAGGTTTAGAAGATGAGAGGTGGTGTTCTACAGATTGAAAATTAGATCGTAAACCGCGAATGTTGCAGAAGTTAATGAAGAAAAAGTTTAGGGGGGTGTCAAGACACTTAGGGTCGTCGACAGAAAGGCAGTCCGACCTGGGGACATTTATGGTCCCCTCCCCAGATGGGGACTCCGAAGCTGGTGTAGGAGTCGCCATGATTTTATTTTTTTTTTTTGAGTGAAGGGTGTGTGTGTTATTAGGTGCTTGTAGTTTTGTATGGAGGAAGAGAGTTGTCTTTAGAGGGCAGGCTGTGACTACCCCTTTGTGATGTGAGACACAAAGGGAAACGTTCAGTGAGGTCACAGCTGGGTTTAATGATAAGTTCACAGCACCCCCTGAACAGTGCTTTAGACCTCACTGGGAGTAATTATCGTTTCGGCAGGTGTCTACTCCTCCTCCTGCATAGCGGTGTTGCTAGCTCTACAGCAAATTCCTTGTAAATTTTTATAGGAAGGTCAGTGGGTGTGGTGGATCTTGGTTTAAATTTAAGTATTCTCTTAAAAAAACCCATCGCCTGGACAGTGTGTGTGTCTGTGTGTGTGTGTGTGTGTGTGTGTGTGTGTGTGTGTGTGTGTGTGTGTGTGTGTGTGTGTGTGTGTGTGTGTGTGTGTGTGTGTGTGTGTGTATGTGTGTGTGTGTTGTGTGTGTGTGTGTATTTGTTGTGTGTGTTTTTGTGTGTGTTTGTTCTGTGTGTGTGTTGTGTGTGTGTGTGTATGTACTTTTTGTGTGTGTTGTATGTGTGTGTGTGGGTGTGTGTGTGTGTGTGTGTGTGTGTGTGTGTGTGTGTGTGTGTGTGTGTGTGTGTGTGTGTGTGTGTGTGTGTGTGCTGTATGTGTTGTGTTATGTTTGTTTTGTGTGTGTGTGTGTGTGTGTGTGTGTGTGTGTGTGTGTGTGTGTGTGTGTGTGTGCTGTATGTGTTGTGTTATGTTTGTTTTGTGTGTGTGTGTGTGTGTGTGTGTGTGTGTGTGTGTGTGTGTGTGTGTGTGTGTGTGTGTGTGTGTGTGTGTGTGTGTGTGTGTGTGTGTGTGTGTGTGTGTGTGTGTGTTTGTGTGTGCTGTATGTTTGAGGGTTAGTGTGTGTTGTGTGTTTGTGTGTGTGTCTCTGTGTGTGTTTTGTATGTGTTATGTGTGTGTGTGTGTGTGTGTGTGTGTGTGTGTGTGTGTGTGTATGTGTGTGTGTGTGTGTGTGTGTGTTGTGTGACATCACCTTATGTTTCCTAACCTAAGCTAATCTCACTTAACCACAGCTAACCACAAATAACCTTACCTAACATCATTTAAACATAGCTAAGGAAAACTAACCTTACATAACCTCATTTAACTACATTTAACCTCAAATAACTTTACCTAACCTCTTCTAACAACACCTAATCTTACCTAAGCAGAAATGTCTCACCTAACCACACCTAACATCACCTAAGTCACATAAACTCTGATCACATCAAACTCCACCGAAACACACCTACCCTGACCTAGCCACGTCTAACCACACCTAATCACATGTAACCTCACCTAACCACACCTATCCTCACCTAGCATGACCTAACTTTACCTAATCTAACTTAACCTCACCTAACTACACCAAACCTCACCTAACGTTAATTAACCACACTTAACCTCACCTAACATAAACTAACATTAACTAACCTCAGCTAAATTCACCTAACCACACCTATAGTCTTTGCATCCACGCCTATACATCTATACATCTTTGACTACTTAACTTCCAAAGTGGAGAACATTCTGACCCTCTTTCCTTTTGCAGAGATCTCCATTCTTGGAGACTTCAATGTTCACCACCAGCTTTGGCTTTCCTCTCCCTTCACTGACCATCCTGGTGAACTAGCCTACAACTTTGCTATCCTCCACGACCTAGAGCAATTGGTGCAACACCCTACTCGTATTCCTGACCATCTTGGAGATACGCCCAATATTCTTGATCTTTTCCTGACCTCTAATCCTTCTGATTATGCTGTCACCCTTTCTTCTCCGTTGGGCTCCTCCGATCACAATCTCATATCTGTATCTTCTTCTATCGCTCAAATACCTCCTCAGGATCCCCCTAAGCCAAGGTGCCTCTGGCGTTTTGCCTCTGCTAGTTGGGGGGACCTGAGGAGGTATCTTGCTGATTTTCCTTGGAATGACTACTGCTTCCGTGTCAGAGACCCGTCTTTGTGTGCTGAGCGCATAACAGAGGTGATAGTGTCTGGCAAAGAGGCGTACATTTCCCACTCTTTTTCTCGTCCTAAACCTTCTAAACCTTGGTTTAACACAGCTTGTTCTCGTGCTATACATAATAGAGAGGTGGCCCACAAAAGGTACTTAAGCCATCCATCACCAGAATCTCATGCACTTTATATTTCTGCCCGGAACCATGCCAAGTCTGTTCTCCAACTAACCAAAAACTCCTTCATTAACAGAATATGTCAAAACCTTTCAAGATCTAACTCCCCTCGTGATTTCTGGCATCTAGCCAAAAATATCTCCAATAACTTTGCTTCTTCTTCTTTCCCTCCTCTACTTCAACCAGATGGCACCACTGCTATCACATCTATTTCTAAAGCAGAACTCTTTGCTCAAACCTTTGCTAAAAATTCTACCTTGGACGATTCTGGGCTTGCTCCTCCACCCTCTGACTACTTCATGCTACCTATTAAAATTCTTCGCAATGATGTTTTCCATGCCCTCGCTGGCCTAAACCCTCGGAAGGCTTATGGACCCGATGGGGTCCCTCCTATTGCTCTCTGAAACTGTGCCTCTGTGCTTGCACCTTGCCTATTCAAACTCTTTCAGCTCTGTCTGTCAACATCAACCTTTCCTTCTTGCTGAAAGTTTGCCTACATTTAACCTGTTCCTTAAAGGGTGAACGCTCTAATCCCTCAAACTACCGTCTTATTGCTTTAATTTCCTGCTTATCTAAAGTTTATGAATCTATCCTCAATAGGAAGATTCTTAAACATCTATCACTTCACAACCTTCTATCTGATCGCCAGTATGGGTTCCGTCAAGGCCGCTCTACTGGTGATCTTCTGGCTTTCTTTACTGAGTCTTGGTCATCCTCATTTAGAGATTTTGGTGAAACTTTTGCTGTTGCCTTGGACATATCAAAAGCTTTTGATAGAGTCTGGCACAAAGCTTTGATTTCCAAACTACCCTCGTACGGTTTCTATCCTTCTCTCTGTAACTTCATTTCCAGTTTCCTTTCTGACCGTTCTATTGCTGCTGTGGTAGACGGTCACTATTCTTCTCCTAAATCTATTAGCAGTGGTGTTCCTCAGGGTTCTGTCCTGTCACCCACTCTCTTCATATTATTCATTAATGATCTTCTAAACCAAACTTCTTGTCCTATCCACTCCTACGCTGATGATACCACCCTGCACTTTTCCACGTCTTTTCATAGACGTGCAACCCTTCAGGAGGTAAACATATCACGCAGGGAAGCCACAGAACGCCTGACTTCTGATCTTTCTAAAATTTCTGATTGGGGCAGAGCAATCTTGCTATTGTCCAATGCCTCAAAAACTCAATTCTTCCATCTATCAACTCGACACAGCCTTCTAGACAACTGTCCCCTCTTCTTCAATGACACTCAACTGTCCCCTTTTTTTTACACTGAACATCCTCGGTCTGTCCTTTACTTATAATCTGAACTGGAAACATCTCATCTCTAGCTAAAACAGCTTCTATGAAGTTAGGTATTCTGAGACATCTCCGCCAGTTTTTCTCACCCCCCCAACTGCTAACTCTGTACAAGGGCCTTATCCGTCCATGTATGGAGTATGCTTCACATGTCTGGGGGGGTTCCACTCATACTGCTCTTCTAGACAGGGTGAAATCAAAAGCTTTTCGTCTCATCAACTCCTGTCCTCTAACTAACTGTTTTCAGCCTCTCTCTCACCGCTGCAATGTTCCATATCTAGCTCTCTTCTACCGCTATTTTCATGCTAACTGCTCTTCTGATCTTGCTAACTGCATGCCTCCTCTCCTTCCACGGCCTCGCTGCACAAGACTTTCTTCTTTCTCTCACCCCTATTCTGTCCACCTCTCTAACGCAAGAGTTAACCAGTATTCTCAATCATTCATCCCTTTCTCTGGTAAAATCTGGAACTCCCTGCCTGCTTCTGTATTTTGACCTTCCTATGACTTGAATTCCTTCAAGAGGGAGGTTTCAAGACACTTATCCACCAATTTTTGACCACTTCTTAAACCCTTTTATGGGACTGGCATTTGAGTGTTTTTTTTTTTTTTATTAGATTTTTGTTGCCCTTGGCCAGTGTCCTTCCTACATAAAAAAAAAAAAAAAAATACTCGTTTATCGTCTCCAAACCTCAAATAACTTAAATTCACTTCACATAAGTTCCTAATCTCACCTAATCACACTACACTCAACCTCACCTAATGACATTTAATCACATATAACCTCACCAAATTTCATCTAACCATACCAATCTTCACCTAACCTCTCCTAACCTCAGCTAACCTTCCCTAACCTCACCTAACTCACCTTACATTACCTAACCTCTTATAACATCACTTAACCATACCTAACACCTGATTTCAGCTAACCAAACTTAACAACACTTAAGAAAAAGTAACCTCACCTAGCTACACCTAACCTAAAGTTACCTAACTTCACCTATCCACACCTAACATCACCTAACCTCACTTAACCACAGTTAACATCACATAACCTCACTTATCCTTACCTAACCTCACCTAACCACATGTAACATCAAATGACCTCACCAAACCTTACCTTACCTCACCTAACCTTAATTATACTCACTTAACCACACCTATTCTCACCTAACCTCAACTACCAAAACCTAACCTAATCTAACAACACCTAACTACACCTAAACTCACCCGACCTCACTTAACCTCACCTAACCTTTACACATATTACAAAATCTAACATCACATAACCTTACCTAACCAGACCTAACATCAATTCACCTCACCTAACTTCCCAAGACCTTACCTGATATCTTTAAAATTCACCTAACCTAACCTTACCTGATTTAACCTCACCTAACCTTGCATAACTTCATCTAACCTCAACTATCCTCAACTAACCACTCATAACATTACCTAACATCACCTAACCACAGCTAATCTCACTTAACCTCACCTTATCTCATCTATCCTTATCTAAATATACCTAACCTCACATAAAATCACCTAATCTCATATAAGCTCACTTAACATGAAATATCCTATTCTAACCTAATCTAACCACACCTAACCTTACCTAACTTCACCTAACCAAAACTATACCTAACATTACCTATCCTCAACTAATATCAACTAACTTTACCTAACCTCACCTAATCTAAATTCAACTAAATTAACTTCACTAACCTTCCATAACATCTCTTAACCACACTTCTCTTCATCTCTTATCCTCACTAACTACAGCTAACTTGAGCTAACCTTTCCTAAACACACCTAATATTACCTAATCTCACCTAACTTCACATATGCTCACCTAACCACATCTAACCTCACTTAACCTCATCTAATAACATTTAACTTCACTTATCCTCTCCTAAAAACAAATAACCACACCTAACCTCACCTACCAATAACTAAACTCACATATGCTCACCTAACCTAACCTAACCTAAACTAACTTTACCTAACCTTTCCTAAGCACAACTAACCACACCTAACATCACCTTACCTCACCTAATTTCACTTTACAACGCCTAACCTCACATAACCTCACCTAACCAAGCAAAACCTTTCTTAACCTTATTAAGCACACCTAACCTCTTCTAAAATTACTTAAGCTCACAAAATCACAACTAAATACAACTAACCTCACTTAAATCTCTGAGCAGACCTAACATCAGCTAACCTCACCTAACCTCACCTAACATCAACTAATCTCACTTCACCACACCTAAATACACCTAACCTCACATAACCACACCTAACCACCTAACCTAAACTCTCCTGAACATGCAAAACCTTATCTAACCTCACCTGAACCCACCTAACCTCACATATACTCACCTAATAACACCTAACATCACTAACCTTAGCACACTTAACCTCATCTAACCACACTTAAACACACCCAACTCACCTAACTCACATAAACTCAGCTAACATCACTTAACCTCACCAAAACACATTTAACCTCACCTAACCACACCTAACCTCTCCTAAACTCTCATGACCACACCTATCCATCCTTATCTCATTTAACCTCCCCTACTTTTTATCTAATCTTACTTACCACACCTAACCTCACTTAACTTCACCTAAACTATCCTAAAAACACCTAATATTCCCTAATCTAATTTAATCACACCTAACCTCATCTAATCTTTCCCAACTACATCTATCCATACCTAACCATACCTAATCCCACATAGCCTTTTGTAATCTCAGTTAACGTCACTTAATATCACCTAAAAACACAAAACCACACCTAACCTCACCTAACCTCAGCGAACCTTAATATAACCTCATCTAACCATATGTAACCTCACTTAACGTCACATCACCTAACCACACCTAACTGCACCTAACCTCACCTAGTCTCTCCTATCTTCACCTTAACTCATAACCTCAAATAATCACAAATAACGTCACCTAGCATAACCTACCCTCATCTAACCAAACCTAACCACATGTAACCTCACCTAACCACATCAAACTACACTTAATCTTACCTAACCTCACCTAACCTCTCCTAACCACATTTAACCAATTTAACCTAATTTAACACCTCATAACCTCTATAACCTCACTTAATTTATGCATACCTAACTTCATCTAACCTCACCTGACCTCACATAACCACAACTAACCTTACCTAACCTGTCTTAACCTCACATAACCGCACTTAATCTCATCTAAGTGGCCTAACCTTACATAATCAAAGCTAACCGAACCTAACCTCACCTAATATCATCTAACCAAACCTAACCATATGCAACCTCACCTAACCACAATTAACCACATCTAACCACACCTAACCACACCTAACCACATCCAAGTTAACATCAGCTAACATCACATAAGCCCACCTAACCTCACCTATAACTCACCTATACCAAACCTACTATAACCTTACCTAGCCTCTCTTAAGTTCATCTAACCTCACATAATCTCTCTTAAGTCATCTAGTCTCACCTAATCACACCTGATCGCATCTAACCTCAACTAACATCATGTAACCATACCTAACCACATATAAGCTCACATAACCTAACTTAACCTCACCTAACCATACCTAACATAAACTACTCTTACCTCACGTAATTTCACGTAACCCTAGCTAATATTATCTAACCATATCTAACATAACCTAACAACACATAACCTCACGTAATGCTAGCTAATATCACCTACCCTCAACTAACCTTACTTATCTTCACCTAACCTCACCTAACCATACCTAAAATCACCAATCCTTACCTATACTAACCTAACCACACCTAACCTAACCTAACATCACCTAACCTTAACTAACAACACTTAACCTCATTAAACCTCACCGACCCTCACCAAACCTTTCCTAACAACACCAAACCTCACAAAATCTCAACTAATCACAATTAACCTCACATATCCTTGCCTAAACATAATCTGTCATAACCTCAACTAACCTCACAAAAGACCTCTAAAACCTTTTCTAACTTCACCTAATGTCTTGTAAATACAACAAATATCACCTAAACTCACTCAACCACACCTTACCTTACTTAACCTCACCTAACCACAGCTAAGCTCAAATAACCTCACCTAACCTCTCTTAACCACACCTAACTAAACCTAACCATACTTAACCTCACTTAACTTCTCTTAATGAAACTTAACCTTGCCTAACTTCACCTATCATCACTTAACCTCAGTTAACCTTACACAACCTTACCTAAACTTAGCTAAGCTCAAGTAATCTCACCTAACCACACCGAACTCTCCTATTCTCATGTAACTTCTCTTAACGACAAATAACCTCACCTAACTATAACTAACCTCACTTAACCTCACTTAACCTCACCTAAAAACATCTAATCTCACCTAACCTCTCTTAAGTACTACTAAACACACCTAACCACAACTAACCTTGCCTAACAAAACCTAACCACACATAGCATAACATAACCTCACATAATCTCATCTAACCTGTTTTAACCTCACCTAACTTAATCTTAGCACACCTACCCTCATCTAATTACAGCTAAGGACACCTAACCTTCCTAAACCGTTCCTAATTTTTCCTAGCACACCAAACCTTTCTTAACCTCACCTAACCACACCTAAACTAATCTAACACCACCTAACCTCATATTACCTTACCTAACTTTACCTAAGCACATCTAACTTCATCTAACAACACCTAAGCACACTTAATCTGAAGTAAACTAAAAAAAAAACTTATTTATAGACATCTAACCTCATCTAACAACACCTACCCTAACATAACCTCTCTTAAGCACACATACCATCAACGAACCTCACCTAAACTCACCTAACCATACCTATCCATATAAAACCTTACTTAGCTTCACCTAACCTCACCTATGCTCACCTAACATCTCTTAACATCTCAATTAGCCTGGTCTAACATCTTCTTATCTCAATTAACTTTACCTAAACTCACCTAACCTCACCTAAACTCACCAATTCTCACCTAACCTCTCCTAACCACAACTAACTACACATATCTATACCTAACTTAACCTAACCTCACTCAACGCAACCTGACCTCAACCAACCTCACATAAACACTTCTAAACACACCTAACCTCACATAACCTCACCTAATCTCTCTTAACCACTCCTAACCACATCTAACCTCACGAAACCTTACCTAACCTCTCCTAACGTCACCTAATCTCATATAAGGATGTCAAACCTCATCTAATAACATCTAACCGCACCTAACCACACCTAACCTCTCCAAACCTCAGCTAACCTAACGTCACCTCACAAAACTCACCTAATCGCACTTAATCACACATAACTTCACCTAATGAGACCTCAAAAAATCTAATCTTATCTAACCTTACCTAACTACATCTAACCTCAATAACATAACTGTCCTCACTTACCCTCACCTAACCTTACCTAACTTCACCTAACCTAATTTAACAACACAAAAGCATAAATAACCACACCTAACATCAACTAACCATACAAAACGTCATCTAACATAATGTAACCTCATCTAATGTTAGCTAATCTCACCTAAGCTCACTTAATATTACCGAACCTAAAACTAAACTAACCTAAGCTAAATTCACCTACCCACAGATAACCTCATCTAACCATCATTTAAACATATCTAACCTCACCTAATCTTCTCTAATATCATTTAACATCTCATAAACTCCTTACCTAATATAATAACACCTAACTACACCAAGCATTATCTAACCTCATCTAACCTCACCTAACCCTTAATAACCTCACCTAACCAGACATAAGCACACATAACTTCACCTAACCTCCCAAGAGCACACCTAACTTCCCCTAACCCCACCTAACCACACATAATTTCAACTAACTTCATCTAACTTCATCTAAACAACTCCAACTAACCTTACCTGACATCATATAACCTCACCTAACCTCATATAAGCACATCTAACCTCGTTTAACTTCACCTAAGCACACTTAACCTCAACTAACCTCACCTAAACTCATCTAAGCATACCCAACTTCACCTAACCTCTCATACCCTTACCTAACGTCAGTTATGTACACCTAACCTCACTTAACCTCACCTAAGCACACCTAACATAACCTAACCTATCATAACCTCACCTAACCTCACTTAACCTTACCTAACCTCTCCTAACCAGACCTAATGAGACCTATCCACACATAACCTAACCTAACTTCCCTTAACGAAACATGACCCTAATTAACATTACCTAAACTCTCCTAACCACACAAAACCACACCTAACCTCACCTAACTACACCACTAACAGAAATATCCTCACCCAAACTTACATAACGTTACCTAACAACATCTAACCACACATAACCTCACCTAACCTCAAATAACCTCGCCTAACCTCACATTATCTCACCTACCTAACCTAATTTAACCTCACCTAACGAAACCTAACTCACCTAAACTCTCTTAATGTAACTTCACCTAAATCACCTAAATTCACCTAATCAAACCTAAACTCACTAATCACACCTAACTACACCTAACCTCACCTAACCTCACCTAACCATACCTGACCTCAACTAACCTCACATAACCTCAGATAACCTCACCTAACCTCACTTATTTTTACCTAACCTCACCTAACCACTCCTAACCATACCTAACCATATGTAACACTTTGCCTATACTTATGTAACCTCACCTAACCTCAGCTAACCTCACCTAAACCTCACTTAACCTAACCGAACCTAAACTAACTTAACCTAACCTAACTTTACCTAAGTTCACCCAATCACACCTAACCTCACCTAGCCTGATCTGACCACACCTAACCTCAAATAATGTCTCCTAACCTTATTTAATCTCACTTAAACTCTCCTAAATTCATCTAACTTCACATAACCAAACCTAACCTCACCTTAACTCACCTATCCACTCCTAACCTAACCCAACCTAACCTAACTTCAAGTAACAACATCTAACATTACCTAACCTCTCCTAACATCACCTAATCACACCTAACCTCACCTTGCCTAGCCTCACGAAACCTCTCCTAACCACACCTAACCTCACCTAACCACCTATTTTTTCATAACCTCACCTAACCTCCCATAACTTGACCTAACCCCAACCAACCTCACATTTTAACACCTAAGCTCATCTAACCTCTCTTGACCCCAATTAACCTCACAAAACGTCACTTATTCACAGCTAACCTCACCTAACCTCACATAACGTCATCTAACCTCAAGTATTGTGACCTAACCACACCTAATTTCACCTAACTTCATCTAACCTCTCCTAACCATACCTAACGTCAACTAAACTCTTCTAATCATACCTAACCACCTAAACTCACCTAACCTCATCTATCCTCACCGGACCACACCTAACCTTACCTAACAACTACCAACCTCACTTAACCTTACAGAACCTTCCCTAACCACACCTAAGCACAACTGACATAACCTAAACCCATATAACCTCAAATAAAATCACCTAATGACAATTAAACATAACATCTCTCAACCTCATCCAACCAAACTTAATATCACCTCACGACACATAACTACACCTAACCTCTCCTAACGTTACTTAACCTCTCTTAATCATACCTAATTATCCTAGTCTCAACCTACTATCTCAAACTTCAGCTAATATCATCTCATTTCACCTAACCTCACCTAACATTACTTAACCTCACTTAACCTCACCTAACTTCAACTATCCTCAAATAATCATTCATAACCTCACCTAACCACACCCAAGCTCACCTAACATTACCTAATCTCACCTATTATCACCTAACCATACCTGTAGGACAAAAGTAGCCTGGCTGAGCGCCGTCAAATGTTTAATTTCAACCTGATAAATATATCACAATAAGATAATTGATACTGACAATGTAATCCTGGCCAGTACAATAAATCAATAAACTCACAATGTTAATGATATAAATACACCACAAAACATGGCCCCAAAGCTGATAGTCGTAAAATATACCAGAGAAAAAGCGAAAATGTTGTACCAAATCCATGATCTATTTTCACCCTACACATGTATGTAAATAATAATCATTATACGGAAAGAAACATAATGCTGAAAGGTATACATAATTCAATGAGCCTACACCACTTTTGTCCTAAGCAGTGCTGGACAGCCGCCTCAAATATGCACACTTGTCACCACTCGGACAGTTACCATGCAGCGTAACCTGAATCACGTCATAAATTCACACAACAATAAAAACCTGCGCTATTATCAAAACTAAACATGTAACACCAATACTGAATATTCATCATAACACTATTTCACCCAACACCGCGTAACTCTCTAACCCCACAGTAAAATACAACGTGAAAACATAGTAGTATAAATGATACATACATCACTGGTCCTATGGAGCCCAAAGCAGTCCTGAGATCACTTGCACTGGCCCCACACCCTGGCCACCTTGCTCCACCAAATCCAAGCGTTCAAGAGACGTAGTCACATGACATAAAACAGTAGTAGGATGAACGATCCACGGAGTGTAGAGCGGCAGAACTGGCTCAGGTCTGCCTGACAGCCATCACAAAGACGCTTCCACGCCTGCAAACGAGCAAATGACGAACTACATGCATGGGGATCAAGCCTTACAAGAAGCATAATTTCATAAATATCATACTCATGATACTATACCTAATATCACTTAAAATTACCTAAACACACCTAACCTCACCTAATCATACATAACCTCAGCTAATATCACCTAACTTCACATATCCTCATCTAACCACACCTAACCTCACCTAACCTCATCTAACTGCGCCTAAACTCACCTAATCTTACCTAACCTTTCCTAACCACAAGAAACCACACCTAATCTCATCTAACCACACCTAACCTTATCTAACCTTAGCTATCTTTTCCTAACCACACTTAACTTCATTTAAACTCAAATAACCTCACCTATGTACATCTAATCACACCTGACCTCACCTATAGCTACTTAACCTAGTTTAAACAGTTGTAATGTCACAAAACCTCACCTAAGCAAACCTGATCTCACCTTAAATCACCTAACCTCTACTAAGCACACCTAACTTCAGATAACCTCTTTTAATCTTCTCCAAGCACACCTAACCTCACCTAACCTCTCCTAACTTTGTTTTACCTAACCTAAGCGCATCCAACCTCATTTAATCTTAACTAATCACAACTAACCTTATCTAACCTCACTTAAGCACACCTAACTTAATATAAATACAACTAATTTCACCTATCCTCACCTAACCTCACCTTACCACACCTAAAACATCTAATCTCCCCTAGCCTTACCTAACGTCACTTATCCTAATCAAATGTCTCCCACAATCACCTAATCTCACTAAAACTTACCACACTTAACCTCACTAAGCCTATCCACACTTAACCTCACTAAGCCTATCCACACTTAACCTCACTTAACCTCACCTAATCTCAAATAACCTCATCTAACCACACCTAATCTCACATAAACTCAAATAACGACACAAAAGCTCACGTAAAATAATCTGACCTCTAGTAACAACACCTTATCTCAACTAACCTCACTTAACCACACCTAGGCTAACCTAACTTCTCTTAACTACACTTATCCACACCTAACCTCACCTAACATCACATAAACTTTTCTAACCTTGGTTAAACACACATACCTTTACCTAAACACAAATAACCTCATCTAAAATCACCTAACCCACCAAATCTTATCTAACCTCACATAATGAAATCTAACTTCACTTAACATCACCTAACCTCATCTAACCACACTTAACCTCATCTAACCTCTCCTAACGTCTTCACCTTAGCTAATAAAACCTAACCTCAGGAGGTAAACATTTCACGCAGGGAAGCCACAGAACGCTTGATTTCTGATCTTTCTAAAATTTCTGATTGGGGCAAAGCAAACTTGGTATTGTTCAATGCCTCAAAAACTCAATTCCTACATCTATCAACTCGAAACAACCTTCCAGACAACTATCTCTTCTTCAGTGACACTCAACTGTCCCCCTCTTCTACACTGAACATCCTCGTTCTGTCCTTTACTTATAATCTGAACTGGAAACTTCACATCTCATCTCAAGCTAAAACAGCTTCTATGAAGTTAGGAGTTCTGAGACGTCTCTGTCAGTTTTTCTCACCCCCCCCCAGCTGCTAACTCTGTTAAAGGGCCTTATCCGTCCATGTATGAAGTATGCTTCACATGTCTGGAGGGATTCCACTCATACTGCTCTTCTAGACAGGGAGGAATCAAAAGCTTTTCGTCTCATCAACTCCTCTCCTTTAACTGACTATCTTGAGCCTCTCTCTCACCGTCGCAATGTTGCATCTCTAGCTGTCTTCTACCGCTATGCTCTTCTGATCTCGTAACTGCATGCCTCCCCTCCTCCAGCGGCCTCTCTGCACAATACTTTCTTCTTTCTCTCACCTCTATTCTGTCCACCTCTCTAACGCAAGAGTAAACCAGTATTCACAATCATTCATTTCTTTCTCTGGTAAACTCTGGAACTTCCTGCCTGCTTCTATATTTCCATCTTCCTATGACTTGAATTCCTTCAAGGAGGAGGTTTCAAGACACTTATTCATCAATTTTTGACTACTGCTTTGACCCTTTTATGGGACTGGTGTTTCAGTGGGCATTTTTTTTATTGGATTTTTGTTGCCTTTGGCTAGTGTCACTCTTACATAAGAAAAAAAAAAAAGGTGAGATTAGTTGGTGTTAGGTGAGGTTAAGAGATGTTATGTGAGATTAGGTGAGATTTGGTGTGGTTAGGTGAGGTTATATGAGGTAAAGTATGGTTAGGTGAGGATAGGTGAGGCTTCATGAGGTTAGGCTTCGTTAGATGAGGTTAGGTGAGATTAAGCATGATTAGGTGAGGATAGGTAAGATTGAGGTTAGGTAATGTTAGGTGAGGTAAGCTGGTTAGCTTAAGTTAGGTGAAGTTAGTTGAAGTTAGGTATGGTTAGGTGAGGTTATGTGAGGTTATGAGAAGTTAGGTGTGGTTATGCGTGGTGAGGTGATATTAGGATAGACAGGGTGAGGTTAAATGAAGTTAGGTATGATTAGGTGCTTTTAGGTGAAATTATGTTAGGTTAGAAATGGTTAAGTGAGATAAGGTGTAGTTAGTTTAGATTATAAGTAAAGGACAGACCCTGGATCTTCATTGTAGAAGATGGGGTCAGTTGAGTGTCATTGAAGAAGAGGGGATAGTTGTCTGGAAGGTTGTATTGAGTTGATAGCTGGAGAAATTGAGTTTATGACGCATTGAACAATACCAAGTTTGGTATTGTTCAATGTGTTTTGGTATTGTACCTGTGTCTACCACAGCAGCAATACAACGGTCAGAAAGGAAACTTGAGATGAAGTTACAGAGAGAAGGATAGAAGCCCTAGATGGGTAGTTTGGAAATCAAAGCTTTGTGCCAGACTCTATCAAAAGGCTTTTATATCTCCAAGGCAACAGCAAAAGTTTCACCAGAATCTCTAAAAGAGGATGACCAAGACTCAGTAAAGAAAGCCATAAGATCACCAGTAGAGCGGCCTTGATGGAACACATATTGGCGATCAGATAGAAAGTTGTGAAGTGATAGATGTTTAAGAATCTTCCTGTTGAGAATAGATTCAAAAACTTTAGATAGGCAAGAAATTAAAGCAATAGGACGGTAGTTTGAGGGATTAGAACGGTCACCCTTTTTAGGAACAGCCTGAATGTAAGTACAGCACGAGAACAAGCTGTGTTAAACCAAGGTTTAGAAGGTTTATGTCGAAAAAAAGAGTGAGGATTGTACGCCTCCTTGCCAGACACTATCACCTCTGTTATGAGCTCAGCACACAAAGACGGGTCTCTGACACGGAAGCAGTAGTCATTCCAAGGAAAATCAGCAAAATACCTCCTCAGGTCCCCCCAACTAGCAGAGGCAAAACGTCAAAGGCACCTTGAGGATCCTGAGGAGGGATTTGAGCGATAGAGCAAGATACAGATATGAGATTGTGATCGGAGGAGCCCAACGGAGAAGAAAGGGTGACAGCATAAGCAGAAGGATTAGAGGTCAGGAAAAGGTCAAGAATGTTGCGCGTATCTCCAAAACGGTCAGAAATACGAGTTGCAGCAACTTGTTGCACCAATTGCTCTAGGTCGTGGAGGACAACAAAACTGAATCTACGGTTACATGAGCTTAGGTAATGTTAAGTTAGGTTAGGTAAGGTTGGGTGACTTAGGTTAGGTTAGGTTAGGTTAGGTTACAGGAGGAGGCGGTAGACACCTGCCGAAACAATAATTACTCCCAGTCAGTCTAAAGCACTGTTCAAGGGGTGCTGTAAACTTTTCTTTAAACCAGCTGTGACCTCATTGAACGTTTCCCTTTATGTCTCACAACACAAGGGGGCAGTCATTGCTTCTGTCCTCTGAAGACAACTCTCTTCCTCCACACAAAACTACAAGCACCTAATAACACACACACCCCTCACTCAAAAAGTTTAAAATCATCATGGCGACTCCTACACCAGCTTCGGAGTCCCCATCTGGGGAGGGGACCATAAATGTCCCCAGGTCGGACTGCCTTTCTGTCGACGACCCTAAGTGTCTTGACACCCCCTTCAACTTTTTCTTCATTAACTTCTGCAACATTCGCTGTCTAAGATCTAATTTCAATCTGTAGAACACCACCTCTCCTCTTCTAAACCTCATCTTCTTTTCCTCACTGAAACTCAGGTGTCTGAGGCAACTGACAGTAGTCCCTTTTCTGTTCCCTCCTACTTTCTCTATCCTCAATTTCGATCCAAAGCTGGATGCTGCGTTTATGTGCGCAATGACTTAACCTGCTCTCGTGCCCACGCTCTTGAATCTTCCGAGTTTTCCACCATCCAGCTACAACTAAAGAGTCACTCTCATACTAAATTTATCTATGCTGTATACCTCTCTCCTAACTCCTCTGACTATAAGAAATTCTTTGACTACTTAACTTCCAAAGTGGAAAACATTCTGACCCTCTTCCCTTTTGCAGAGATCTCCAATCTTGGAGATTTCAATGTTCACCACCAGCTTTGGCTTTCCTCTCCCTTCATTGACCATCCTGGTGAACTAGCCTACAACTTTGCTATCCTCCATGACCTAGAGCAATTGGTGCAACACCCTACTCGTATTGGACCGTCTTGGAGATACGCCCAACATTCTTGATCTTTTCCTGACCTCTAATCCTTCTGCTTATGCTGTCACCCTTTCTTCTCCGTTGGGCTTCTCCGATCACAATCTCATATCTTTATCTAGTCCTATCACTCCAATCCCTCCTCAGGATCCCCCTAAGCGAAGGTGCCTCTGGCGTTTTGCCTCTGCTAGTTGGGGGGACCTGAGGAGGCATTTTGCTGATTTTCCTTGGAATGGCTACTGCTTCCGTGTCAGAGACCCGTCTTTGTTTGCTGAGCGCATAAGAGAGGTGATAGTGTCTGGCATGGAGGCATACATTCCTCACTCTTTTTCTCGTCCTAAACCTTCTAAACCTTGGTTTAACACAGCTTGTTCTCGTGCTATACATGATAGAGAGGTGGCCCACAAAAGGTACTTAAGCCTTCCATCACCAGAATCTCATGCACTTTATATTTCTGCCCGGAACCATGCCAAGTCTGTTCTCCAACTAGCCAAAAACTCCTTCATTAACAGAAAATGTCAAAATCTTTCAAGATCTAACTCCCCTCGTGATTTCTGGCATCTAGCCAAAAATATCTCCAATAACTTTGCTTCTTCTTCTTTTCCTCCTCTACTTCGACCAGATGGCACCACTGCTATCACATCTATTTCTAAAGCTGAACTCTTTGCTCAGACCTTTGCTAAAAACTTTACCTTGGACGATTCTGGGCTTGTTCCTCCCTCTCCTCCACCCTCTGACTACTTCATGCCACCTAATAAAATTCTTCGCAATGATTTTTTCCATGCCCTCGCTGGCCTAAACCCTCAGAAGGCTTATGGACCTGATGGGGTCCCTCCTATTGTTCTCCGAAACTGTGCCTCCGTACTTGCACCTTGCCTAGTCAAACCCTTTCAGCTCTGTCTGTCAACATCTACCTTTCCTTCTTGCTGGAAGTTTGCCTACATTCAACCTGTTCCTAAAAAGGGTGACCGTTCTAATCCCTCAAACTACCGTCCTATTGCTTTAATTTCCTGCCTATCTAAAGTTTTTTAATATATCCTCAACAGGAAGATTCTTAAACATCTATCACTTCACAACCTTCTATCTGATCGCCAGTATGAGTTCCGTCAGGGCCGCTCTACTGGTGATCTTCTGGCTTTCCTTACTGAGTCTTGGTCATCCTCTTTTAGAGATTTTGGTGAAACTTTTACTGTTGCCTTGGACATATCAAAAGCTTTTGATAGAGTCTGGCACAAAGCTTTGATTTCCAAACTACCCTCCTACAGTTTCTATCCTTCTCTCTGTAACTTCATCTCAAGTTTCCTTTCTGACCGTTCTATTGCTGCTGTGGTAGACGGTCACTGTTCTTCTCCTAAATCTAATAACAGTGGTGTTCCTTAGGGTTCTGTCCTGTCACTCACTCTCTTCTTATTATTCATTAAAGATCTTCTAAACCAAACTTCTTGTCCTATCGACTCCTACGCTGATGATACCACCCTGCACTTTCCCATGTCTTTTCATAGACGTCCAACCCTTCAGGAGGTAAACATATCACGCAGGGAAGCCACAGAACGCCTGACTTCTGATCTTTGTAAAATTTCTGATTGGGGCAGCGCAAACTTGGTATTGTTCAATGCCTCAAAAACTCAATTCCTCCATCTATCAACTCGACACAACCTTCCAGACAACTATCCCTTCTTCTTCAATGACACTCAACTGTCCCTCTTTTCTACACTGAACATCCTCGGCCTGTCTTTTACTTATAATCTGAACTGAAAACTTCACATCTCATCTCTAGCTAAAACAGCTTCTAAAAAGTTAGGTGAATGTAAGCAAACTTCCAGCAAGAATTAAAGTTAGAAGTCTGGGGGGGTTCCACTCATGCTGCTCTTCTGACAGGGTGGAATCAAAAGCTTTTCGTCTCATCAACTCCTCTCCTCTAACTGACTGTCTTCAGCCTCTCTCTCACTGCCGCATAATTGCATATCTAGCTGTCTTCTACCGCTATTTTCATGCTAACTGCTCTTCTGATCTTGCTAACTGCATGCCTTCCCTCCTTCCGCGGCCTCGCTGCACAAGACTTTCTTCTTTCTCTCACCTTTATTCTGTCAACCTCTCTAACGCAAGAGTTAACCAGTATTCTCAGTCATTCATCCCTTTCTCTGGTAAACTCTGGAACTCCCTGCCTGCTTCTGTATTTCCACCATCCTATGACTTGAATTCCTTCAAGAGGGAGGTTTCAAGACACTTATTCATCAATTTTTGACTACTGCTTTGACCCTTTTATGGGACTGGCATTTGAGTAGGCATATTTTTTATTGGAATTTTGTTGCCCTTGACCAGTGTCCTTCCTAAAAAAAAAAAAGTAAGGTAATGTTAGGTTAGGTGTTGCTAGGTGTGGTTAGGTGATTTTAGAATTGTCTCTAAAAATATTGATACCGTGTATCTCACTTAAACTTATTTCATAGGTTACATAAGTATCTCTTAGAACTGCAATACCATTTTTTTTATTCAGACTTGGTTTTCTGGTGATTATAAATATATAAATATTGGAGGACGTCCACTTAAAATGGCACAATTACGTCGCCACCACCACAGAAGCCTTCCTCCGCTACTTCCCAACCAAGACCGTCACAGTGCACCCGTTTGATACCCCTGGATGGCGCCCTGCCTTAAAAGACTCATGTGTCAGCGGACCTGGGCGTTCCACTCCTGACCGGTCCTATACAAGAAACTAAGAAACAAAGGGATCAGGGAGATTAAGGCTGCCAAGGCATGATATTACCGGGACAAGATACACCACCTCAAGTTGGCCAACAACAGACAGTAGTATGCTAAGATCAAACCAGTGTGTGGCCTACAAAAGCACACTTCATCTCTTCCTTGCACCTCACACCTTCTTGCTAATCTCGCAGCTCAGGAGATGAACCATCACTTTGCCGCTATCTGTCAGACCTTTCCTCCCCTCCACACCACTCCGCTTCCAGACCATCTTCCCGCTCCCTCCCCACCCCCCACCGTCCAGGCGATGGATGTTTTTAAGAGAATGCTTAAATTTAAATCAAGATCACCACACCAACTGACCATCCTATAAAAATTTACAAGGAGTTTCCTGAAGAGCCAGCAACACCGCTCTGCTCCATAATAAATGCCTCTCTCTCTCTCAACACTCCTGCTCCGCGGACTGGAAGACATCTTGCGTCACTCTCATCCCCAAAACTTCCAGTCCAGTCACTCGTTGACCTCAGGCCAGTCTCTATCACCCCTATCCCTAGCCTTATTTGCGAAGATTTTGTGTATGACTGGGCCTACACCAAAGTTATAATACCGTGGATATCAGACAGTTTGGCAATATCAAAGCCACCTTCACCTCCCATTACCTGACCAGCTTCCTTCAATTCATCCACAGCCACTTGGGCAAGCGAAGCACCTCTCTAGCTGTTGCTTTTCTGAACTTCAAAAAAGCCTTTGATCTTGTTGATCATATTTTTGTCATCAGCAAGGTCTGGGTCTCCCTCCTAACCTGGTAGCGTGTGTAGCCGACTTCCTCTCAAGGAGGCGTCAGGCTGTTCGCTACCAGGGCTCTGTCTCTAATTTCCAACAGCTGACATGTGGGATCTCCCAGGGGACCACGATGGGTCCACTATGCTTACTACTCCTGATTAACGACGCACTCACTGACACCCCCATCACTGGAAGTATGAGGATGACTGCACCATCAGCATCCCAGTCTGCAACAAGAACCCGGACTACTCGCCAGTGCATGCAATCTTGGAGCGACTGCAGAAGTGGACGAAAAAGAACAGGATGACCATTAACCACAGCAAAACTGTGGTGATGCATTCCTGTACCTCCTCTTTACCAGTGCCCCCTCCCCAGCTCACGGTGAGCCCGTACTCCCTCCAGATGGTCTAATGTGCCAAGCTTCTCGGAGTCACGGTGGACGTCCAGCTGACATGGAAGTAGCTTGTCGCCAGCACCGTAAGATCGGATACTTACAGGCTGTACATGCTGCGCAGATTCAGGTCGCTGGGGACGCCGACAGACAAGTTAAGGGGGGTGTACCTCGACTCCATCCTCCCCAAAACATATGTATGTCTCCCCAGCGTGGTTCTTCTCCCTCACACACACTCAACAGCTCCAGCTAGAGAGCCTGCAGAAAAGGGCGTGAAGGGTCATCCTTGGTCCTGCCTACACAACCTATGATGAAGTCCTGACCACCCTGAGTCTGTTCAGAATATACACCAGGCACCGAGAGGCTTTGGTGGAATTTGGAAGGGGACTTTTGCATCATCCAACTCTCAGACACATGCTGCCGCTTGACACGCCTCACCCAGTCCGTGCCACCAAACACCACAATAAGATAACGCCACTAAGGGTGCCGCGCACGGACCGGTACAGACTCAGCGCGATTCCCACCATGGTACGAGCCATCAATCAATAGTATTTCGCTTCTAGATTAGACCTAGCTTCAGGATTAATGTTAAGTATTTCCCCACCCATCTGTGTACATTTTCAGTTTGTAAACTGCCTGAATAATAAAGCATTTATTATTATTATTATTATTATTATTATTATTATTATTATTATTATTATTATTATTATTATTATTATTATCATTATTATTATTATTATTATTATTATTATTATTATTATCATTATTATTATTATCATTATTATTATTATTATTATTATTATTATTATTATTATTATTATTATTATTATTATTATTATTATTATTATTATTATAATTCTTCTTCTTCTTCTTCTTCTTCTTCTTCTTCTTCTTCTTCTTCTTCTTCTTCTTCTTCTTCTTATTATTATTATTATTATTATTATTATTTTACTCTCACCTAACCTTAACTTAATTCAACTCATCATCATCAATTATCCTCACCTAACAACACCTAACTACACCTAACATAACCTAACCTCATCCAACCACATCTAACCTCACTTAAACTCGCATAATCTCACCTAACTTCAACTAATTTCACATTACCACACTTAACCTTACATAACCTCACCTAAACTTACCTTACCTTAACTCACTTATCATCAGTTATCCTCATCTAACCTCACCAAACCTCACCCAAACACACCTAACCTCAACTAACCTCAATAAGAAACATCATCCAACCACACCTAACCATACCTAGCCTCTCTTAACCTTACCTAACCTCATGTAACCTCACCCAAGTATTCAAACATCACCCTCCCTTACCTAACCTCACCTAATCTCACCCAACAATACCTAACTTAACATAACCTCACCTATTAATACCTAACATCTCCTAACCACATTTAACCTCACCTAACCTCAGCTGCTGACAACTAACCGCAATTAATATCACCTAATTTCACTTAACCTCACCTAACCTAACCTAACCTTACCTAACTTCACCTAACTTCAAATATCCTAATCACTCATACTAATCACTCATAACGTAACCTCATATAACATCATATAACATCCTCTAATCTCAGCTAATATCATCTAACTTCAGCTAACCTTAGAATCAAATACTTAACCTCATGTAAGTTTACCTAACCTTACCTAACATCACTTAACCTTATGTAACCTCACTTAACACTCAACTATCCTTAACTAATCAATCAGAACCACACCTAACATTACCTAACCTCACCTAATCTCACATATCTTTACATAACCGTACTTAACCTCACATAACCTCACATTATCTCAACTAACCTCACATAACCTCTCCTAACCACAACTAACCACACCTAACCTCACCTAACTATGATTAACCATACCTAACCTCATCTAACTTCACCAAGCAAAACTTGTCCTAACCTCACCTAATTTCACTTAAGCACACCTATTCTCACCTAATTACACCTAAATTCACCTAACCTAACTAATCTAACCTAACCTAACCTCACCTAACCTCACCTAATCTCACCTCACCACACATAATCTTACCTAACCTTACCTCACGTAACCTAAGTTCACCTGACCTCACCTAACCTCAAATAACCTCACCTAGGCAAATATAACCTCACTTACTCTCACCTAAGCACACTTTATGTCATCTAACGTCACATAAGCTCATGTAACCTCAGATAAACTCACCTACCATCTCGTAACCTGACCGAACCTCACTTAACCTTAATTTCTCCCACTTAGCCTCACCTAACTTACCTTAATTTCTACTAATCTCACTTAATCGCACATGACCTTACCAAACCTCACCAACCCTCACCTAACCTTCTAACCTTACCTAACCTCAGCTAACTTCTCCTAAAACACCTAATATTACCTAACCTCTTCTAACACACCTCACCAAATCCTATCTAACTTTTAGTAACCTTAGCTAATCTCATCTAACTTTATGTAATCACACATAGCCTCACCTAACCTCACCTAACCTAACTGATCCTCACCTAACCACATCTAATCATAGCTAACCTCACTTAACCTCACATAACCTCACCTAACCACACCTAATATCACCTAACCTCTCCTAATTTCATCTAACCTCACCTAAGTCATATAACCTCAACTAATTACACTTAACCTCACTTTACCTCATCTATCCTCATCTAACAAGACACCTAACACCATATAACCTTACCTAACCACAAGTAACCTCATCTAACCTTACTTAACCTCATATTACCTTTCCTAACCTCATCTATTCTCACCATACAACACACAACCTCACTTAATCTCAGCTAACCACAGCTAATATCACCTAAAGACACCAAACTACACTTAATCTCTCCTAACCTCACCTAAACTCTCCTAACCGCACCTAACCACATCTAATCATTAACCTCACCTACCTTCTTCTAACCTCAGGTAGCCTTTAGTAAACTAACTTCAGCACACCTAACCTCACATAACATTAGCTAATAGCACCTAACCTTACATAATTATAAATAACCTTACCTAACTTCTCTTGACTTCACCTAGACACACCTAACCTCACCAAATCTCACCATATAACCACACCTAACCGCATGTAACCTCGACTAACCAAAGGTAACCTCAACTAACCTCACCTAACATTACTTATTCATACCTACCCATAGGTAACCTCAGCTAACATCACCTAACCACTCCTAACCTCATCAAACATAACTTAACCACACCTAACACACTTAATTTCACCAAACCTAACTTAACCTCACCTAACCATACGTAACCTCAACTTAAATCAACTAACCGCACCTAACCAACAATAGTATCATCTATCCTCACCTAACCTCTCATAACAACATATAACCACATTTAACCTCACTTAACCTAAACTAACCTCTTCTTACGTCACGTTACGTAACCTAATGTGAGCACAAATAATATAACCTAATATCACCTTACCACATATAACCTCACCTAACCTCACCTAACAGGACCTAACCTTATATAACATACCTAACTTTACCTTACCTCTCTTCAACTCACCTAATCTCTCCTCACTTAATCGCCCCTAAAATTTACCTAACTTCACCTAACAACACCTAACCACACCTAACGTCACATAACCTCACCTAACACACATAATCTCACTTAACCTAAACTAACCTCATATAACCTTACTTAACCTCACCTAACCTTACATAGCTTCACGAAACCTTATCTAACTTCACCTAACCGCACTTAATACAAACTAATCTTACCTAGCCATACCTAATACCAGCTAACTTCATCTAAACTTATATAACATCACCTAACCTCACCTAAACTTAGCTAACCTCAACTAACCTCACCTTACCGCACCTAACCTCACCTAGCTATACCTGATTTTATGTAACAAAACTTAACCTTACTCACAGAACCTCACCTAACTTCTCCTAACCACACCTAACCTCACTTAACCTCATCCTTATCCTCACCTAACATAACCTAACATATGCTAAACTCAACTAACCTTACCTAATCACACCTGACCTCACCTAACCTCACCCAACATCCCCTAAGCACACAAACTCTTTTAACCTCAATCTACACCTTACCTTACCGTTCATCACCTAACCACACCTAAGCTCACATAACCTCACTTAACCACACTTAACCACACCTAATCACATCTAACCTCACCTAACCTCTCCTAACAAAACATAATCTTATCTAACTTCACTTAACCTCACTTAACCTCACCTAACTTTACCTAACATTACCTAAAACTTAGCGAAGCTCACCTAATCTCAATTAACAACACCGAACCTCTCCTGTACTCAGATAACTTCTCCTAACGACATGTAACCTCACCTAACGACACTTAATCTCACCTAACCTCACATAACCATACCTAACCACACCTAGAATTACCTAACCTAACCTAACCTAACCTAACCTAACCTAACTTCACCTAAGTACACATAACGTAACCTTACCTAGGCACACCTAACATAATTTAACCTCACTCTTAAGCACACCTAACCTCACCTAACCTCAAATAACCTCACCTGACCTCACCAAACCTTACCTAACCTCATGTTACCATACATATCCACTCATAACCTCACCTAGACTCACTTCAACTTACCAGCCCTCACCTAAAATCTCAAAACTTTACCTCACTAAATCTCAAGTAACTTTACCTAACTTCAACTAACCTCACCTAAACTACTTAACCTCACCGAACCTCTCCTAACTACACCTAACCACATATATTCATACTTATCTTCACCTAACCTCACTTAACCAAACCTGACCTCACCTAACCTCACTTGAACTCTCCTATCCATATCTAACCACACCTAACCTCACCTAACCAAACCAAACCGCAACTATCCTCACCAAACATCTCCTAATCTCTCCAAACCACACCTAACCTCACCAAAACTCGCCAAATCTCTCCTAACATTATGTAACGTCATATAAGCTTGCCTAACCTCACATACCCTCACCTATCATCACTTACTCTCTCCAAACCACACATAACCTAACCTAGCCTCACCTAAGTTACCTAACCTCATCTAGTCACACCTAACCTCACCTAATCACACATAACTACAACTAATTTCACCTAACCTCACCTAACCATACGTAACATCACCTAGCTAGCCTCATGTAACCTCACCTAATCTCAGCTAACCTCACCTAACCTCACTTAACCTAACCGAACCTAACCTAACCTAAACTAACCTAACTTCACCTAATCTCACCTAATTTCAAGTAATCTCACCCAACATCACTTAACCTTACCTAACCTCTTCTAGCCTCTAGCCTCACCTAACATCTCTTATCCTCTCATTACCACTCCAAAACACACTTAACCTCATCTAACCTCAGCTAACCAAACCTAACCACACCTAGCATTAAGAAACCTCATCTAGCTTCACCTAACCCCACCTAAGCACACCTAACCTCAAGTTAATGTCACCTAAGCACACATAACCTCAACTAACCTTACCTAACCTCACCCAAACACACCCATCCTCTCTAACCTCACATACCTATACATAATCTTACTTAAGGACACATAAACTCCTCTAACACCCTCTAAGCACACCTAACATTACCTAATCTCACATAACCTTACCTAACCTCACTTAACCTCCCCTAAGCTCTCCTAATAACACCTAACCATCCCTACCCACAAATAACACAATCTAACTTCTCTTAACCAAAGCTGACCTTAATAAAACTCACCTAAGCTCTCCTAACCACACTTAACCAAACCTAACCTTAAATAATCACACCAAACCAGAACTATCCTCACCTAATATGACCTAACATCTACTAACCACACATAATTACACTTAATCTCAACTAACGTCACATAACCTGTTATAACCTCATGTAAACTTCCCTAAGCAAATTTAAACTCTCCTAACCTCACCTAACCACACCTAAAAACTTACCTAACCTCAACTTACCTCAGCTAAACACACCTAACCTCACCTAACAACATCTAACCTCATCTAAACTTACCAAACCTAACCTCACTTAAGCAATCACACCCTCAAGAAACCTCACCTAATCACACCTATCCTTACCTAATCTCACATAACCCAAACAAACCTTACCGAACCTCACATTATCTCTCTTTACAACACTTATCCACGCATAACCTCACCTAGCCTCACCTAACCTTACATAACCTCTGCTAACCTCACCTAGACATGAACTAACCTCACATAACCACAAGTAACTTCACTTAACCTCACCTCACCTCATTTAAACCTCTTAACCTCACATAACCTCTCCTAACCACACCTAACCACACCCATCAGTACCTAACCTCATCTAACCTCAGCTAACCTCACCTAACTTCTCCTAGCCACACCTAACCACAACTAACCTCACTAGACATCACCAAACCTCTCATAACCTAGCGAAACCTAATATAAGCATTCCTTACCTGATTTAACCTCACCTAACTTCACCTTATCACACCTAACCTCAACTAATTACACCTAACCACACCTAATCTCACCTCAAGTAACCATACCTATCCTCAGTTAAACTCATCTTGCCTCAGCTCACCTTACATAACCTCATCTAGCCTCACATAACCTGACCTAATATTATCTAACCTCACCTAACCACACCTTATCATAATTATAACACAACCTCACCTAACCATATGTAGCGTTACCTAACCTCATGCAAGCTCACATAATCTCAGCTCACCTTATCTAACCTCACCTTACCTCAACCTAACCAAATATAACGTAACTTAACATAACTTCACCTAACCTCACCTAATTTCAGCTAACCTCACCTAACCTTAATTAAACTAACCTAACTACATCTAACCTCATTTAACTTCACCTAACCTCATTTAACTTCACCTAACATCACCTAACCTCTCATAACCCTCATCCCATACCACACGTAATCACACCCAGAATTACCTAACTTCACCTAACCTCTCCTAACCTGTCCTAACCTCATCTATCCTCATGTAAGGATACATAAACTCACCTAATAACCCTAAAAAATCTTAACCTAATCACCGTAAGCACACCTAACTTATGCTCACCTAACCTTAAGTAATCTCACTTAACCTTACTTAACCTCACCTAACCTAACTTCACCTTACTTAACCTCACCTAACCTAACTTCACCTAACCTCACTTAACCTTATGTAACCACATTTAGCCTCGCCTAACCTCGCCTCACCTCTCCTAACCACTACTAAACAAACCTAACTTTACTTAACCTTACCTAAACACACCTAACCATACCTAGTATTACCCAACATCACATAACATCACCTAACCTGTCCTAATTTCACCTAACCTAATCTTACCTAAGCACACCTTACCTCACCTAACCTCACCTAAGCAACCCTAACCTTCCTTAACCTCACCGAACCTCTCATAAGCACACCTAACCTTTCTAACCTCACCTTACCATACCTAAATTCATCTAACTTCACCTAACTTCACCTAAACATACCTAATATCACCTAACCATACCTAACCTCACCTAAACATACCTAATCTCACCTAACCACAACTAACCTTACCTAAGTACATCTAACCTCACCTAAGCACACATAACTTAAAGTAAACTTGCCTAAACTCACCTATGAACACTTAACCTTACCTTACATCACCTACACTTACCTAACCTCATTAAACCTAAACCTCACCTAGCAGGAAAACTAGCCTTACCTAAGCACACCTAAACACACCTAACCTCACATAACCTAAGCTAACCTGACCTAATCTCATATTACAACAGCATTCCACACCTAACCTCACCTAGTTTTACCTAGCCTGACCTAAGCTCACCTAATCTCATGAAACTTCACCTAACCAGACCTACCCCCACTTAACCTAACTAAACCTCTCCTAACCACACATAATCACACATATCCACTGCTAACAACCTCTCTTAACCTCTCTTAACCAAACCTGACCTCATTTAACATAACATAAACCCTACTAACCACAAGTTACAACAACTAACCTCACCTAACCACACCAAACAACAATTAACCTCACTTAACCTCAACAAACAGCTAATAACCAGACCTATACATATCTAACTTCACCTAAACTTACCTATCCTCTCCTAACCTCACATAACCTTACCTAAGCATGCCTAACCTCATATAACTTACCTTACCTAGCATCATTTAACCTCTCCTAACCTCACATAACCAAACATAACGTCACCTAAGTCACCTAACCATTCCTAATCACAACTGACATCACCAAATCACATCTAATCACATCTAGCCTAACCTAACATCACCTATCTTTCCCTAACCTCACCTAACCATACCTAAACACACTTAAACTTTATATAACCACATATAATGACACCTAACCTCGCCTAACCTCACCTAATCTTAAAATAAACTCACCTAACCTCAGTTAACCTTACCGAATCTAACTAACCTAACCTAACTTCAACTAACCTCACCTAATCACACCTATCCTCTAAAAAACTCACTAGCCTCACCTAACCTTTCCTAACGTCTCCTATCCTCAGCTAACCTACCCTAACCTCACCTGACCCCACCTAACCTCATATTACCACACCTAATCTCATCTAACAGCACCTAACCTCACCTAAACTCTCCTAACCTTACATAACTTCTAACCAAACCTAATTTACCTAATCGCAGCTAACGTAACATAACCACTCCCAACCAAACTTAACCTCATATAACCTCACCTAACCACACCTAACATCACCAAACCTCACTCAGAGTCACCTGATCACACCTAACCGCACCTAATCTCACCTAACCTCAGTTAACCTCACCTAACCTCACTGAACCTAACTTCAGCTATTATCACTTAACATCACTTAACATCACCTAACATTATTTCACAAACATCACAAGCTCACATAATCTTAGCTAAAATCACATAACTTCACCTATCCTTCACTAACCACATCTAACCACATCTAACCTCACATAACTTTACCTAATAACATCTAACCTCACCTAATCTTACCTAACCTTACCCAACCTAATGTAACTTCACCTCACCACACATAATGTGACTTAACCTTTCCTAACTTCACCTAACCTCACCTAACCATACCTAAAGTCACCTAACCTCATCTATCATAAAATAACCTCACTTAACCTTACCTAACCTCACCTAACTTTAACAAATCTCACTTAACCTCACCTAACTATACATAACATTACCTAACCTTACATAACCACACCTAACCTCATTAAACTTCACCTATCCTCAATAACAACACATATTCTCACCAAACATCACCTAAATACAACAAACCTCACCTAAACTACCCTAAGTCATCTAATCTCACCTAATCAAATCTAACATCACATATCTCAAATAACCACACCAAGTTACACCCAACCTCACCTAAACTCACCTACCTCACCTAAACTTACCTAATCTTAGCTACCCTTACCTAAAGTCACATAATCACAGGTAACCACACCATCTAACATCACCTGAATATGCATAAAACAACTTAGCCTCACCTAACCTCAGCAAATATCATCTAACCTCACCTAATCTTACCTAACCTTGCTCAACCTCTTCTAACCTTACCTAACCCCACCTTAACATTACCTAACCTCATCTTATCTCACTTGATCTTACCTAAAATCACATAAGATCACCTATTCTCAACTAACCACACCTAACCTCACTTAACCTCACCTAATTATACCTAACGTTACCTAATCTCACCTAATTTTACCTATCATCACCGAACATCACCCCCTTTCCCAATATCACTTAAGCACACCTAAACTCATACAACTTCACCTAAGCACACTTAACCTCACCTAACCTCACAAAACTTCAACTCACTACATCGAACGTCACTTAACATCACCTTACCATACCAACTGACACTTAACCTCACACACCCTTACCTAACCACCAAACCTCACATAACTTCACCTAACCACACCTTAACTCCCCTAATCTCTTCTAAGCACACTTAACTCCACCTATCCAAACAAAAACTAAAGTAACCTCACTTAACCTCACTTAACCACGCCTAACCTCATCTAACCTTTCTTAACCACATCTAACCACATATAACCACACCTAAACTCACATAACCACACCTAACGACACCTAACCTCACCTAACTTCTCCTAACCTTACCTAACCTAACCTAAATAAACTTAAGTTACCTAACCACACCTAATCTCACCTAACCTCACTTAACCACACATAACCATACCTAACCTCACCTAGCCATACCTAGAATCACCTAACCTCACATAGCCTCAGCTAACCTCTACTAACCTTACCTAACTTATCCTAAATTTACCTAAGTCACCTAACCTCATGTAACATAACCCAATCAAACCTAACATTAACTAATCACACCTAACCACATCTAACCTTACATAACCTCACCTAACCTCAACTAACCTCACTTAACACCTAACCTCATCTAACCTCACTTATCCTCTCTTAAACTCTCCTAATCACACCTAACCTCATCTAACTTCACCTAACCACATCTAAAATATAACTAAACTTACCTAACCTCACCTATCATCTAAACGCTCTTAACCTCACCTATCCTCACTTAACCTCTCCTATCCTCACCTAACGAATGTGTCTTAGTAGATACTTTACAGATTTGTATGATCTAGAACAGCCATCAATTTCACATCCAATTCTATATCCTGGTTCTGAGGAGTGTACATTTGTGTAATGATTTGACAAATAAAAAAAATGTCCTGGTTTTAAAGCACCAAGACCTGCATGCATAAAACTTGCTATCAACTTTCATAGTGCTAAATACAAAATGTATGCATAAGTAAATTATGAAGAGATAAAACACAAACTTTCACACTGTTGTCCACCACCACTTACTGCGATACAGGACCTTGCAAACTTTTTATTCTTATAAGTTTTTTTTTTTTTTTGTTAATGGGATAACCAAACAGGACTAGCAATGGTGGTATTATATTGCTTTGGAGGATATCATCAGATCCCTTTCTGCAACTGGAAAATAAATACATTTTAATAGTTTACTTTGGTATAGTCCTACACATTTTTGCATTGCACCATCAATTCTGCCTTCCTCATAATGGTCTGTCTTTGTAAATCAATTATATACCTGGTTTCATTCGTGGCCGGAACGATGGCTAAAGCACATTTCAACGAAGGACATTTGGTCAATGAACATTTAATCAAACTTTCAAAATCATAATTACGTGTGTGTGTGTGTGTGTGTGTGTGTGTGTAATTCACCTTCTGGTCGCCTGCTGGTCTCTCAACACAGCCAGCTTTTCCCCTACGTCCCTAGCTCAGAGCTAATATGGTATCGATCTTTCCTACGGTATCTACGTAATGATACGTGAGTGTGTGTGTGTGCGTGTGTTTTGAAATGAGTGAGACTGGGACGGAGGGGGGAGTTGGTGGTGGGGTAAAACTGTCAGATTTGACCTTGACAGTGAAAACGAAGGGAAGGCAAGGAGGGTGGGAGGGGGTGAGGGGAGTAAAGGGGAGAGGAGGATGTAGGGGAGAGATAGGGGAGGGGAGGAGGTAGGGGAGAGATAAGGGAGGATGGGGTAGGGGTGGTTTGAGCTTCCAACGGTTGACCGTGAAAAAATATTATTATCCTTATTATTCCTTTTATTATATTATTATATATATATATATATATATATATATATATATATATATATATATATATATATATATATATATATATATATATATATATATATATATATATATATATATATATATATATATATATATATATATATATATATATATATATATATATATATATATATATATATATATATATATATATATATATATATATATATATATATATATATATATATATATATATATATATATATATATATATATATATATATATATATATATATATATATATATATATATATATATATATATATATATATATATATATATATATATATATATATATATATATATATATATATATATATATATATATATATATATATATATATATATATATATATATATATATATATATATATATATATATATATATATATATATATATATATATATATATATATATATATATATATATATATATATATATATATATATATATATATATATATATATATATATATATATATATATATATATATATATATATATATATATATATATATATATATATATATATATATATATATATATATATATATATATATATATATATATATATATATATATATATATATATATATATATATATATATATATATATATATATATATATATATATATATATATATATATATATATATATATATATATATAGAGGACATTCTTATTATTGTCTCAAATCTCCTCATGACTTCACACACACACACACACACACACACACACACACACACACACCACTAAATACAATACCACTGCCTCTTGTTCTGGTATTAATTAATCAGATATGTACAACCGCTATGTTGTCGTTGTTGTTATAGTGTTGTAGTGATTAATAATATAACTCGTAGAGGTTGTTGTTAAAATTGTCTTTTTTGTCTGTCTGTCTGTCTGTCTTAAATGTCTCTGTCTCTGTCTTTAGTTATAGTGTCAGAAGGTTTAATATAACTGGTAGAGGTTGTTATGTATATATAGGGTGGTTAATAACTGGAACAGGTTAAGTAGACATGTGGTTAGTGGTGAAACATTAGATAGTTTAAAAAAAGGGCTAGATGAGAGCATGGATAGGG
The DNA here is from genome assembly GCF_035594125.1 of Scylla paramamosain. Classification (NCBI taxonomy): domain Eukaryota; kingdom Metazoa; phylum Arthropoda; class Malacostraca; order Decapoda; family Portunidae; genus Scylla; species Scylla paramamosain. The sequence goes on from NW_026973671.1 coordinate 267,594, forward strand.
AGGATAGATGGGATGGGTAGGCGTTGGATTGCTCCAATGGTGTGGATAGAGGAGCTGCCTTGTGTAGGCCATCACTTGACCTCTTGCAGTCTCCTCACTTCTTATGTTCTTATAACCACCACCACAACCACAGCCACAACCACCACCACCACCACTACTACGAGTCCCTTAACCTCTTCGGCATGGCCAGTCAAAACGTGCGCCGGCGCCATATCCGGGATTTCCGCACGTGCGGCAAACTTTGAACTCTACCACCAACATTCATCAAAACTAAATAGAATCATAACATACTCGTACTATGTATGGGCATATCTGGAATGGTTCCATTGTGCCTTACACACCAATATTCAGTCTAAAACAAACCAGTTTATATTTTACCTACTAGTTTTCGTGAGAGGATGGTGATGGTTGAGTGGTGTAAACGTGCTCCTCTTCCTCAGACTGATATAATATACGAGTGTTGAAAGACTGAGTCAAATGTGTCTTCTGCAGCTGGTGGCGGTGATGGTGGTGGTGGTGGTGGTGAGGGTGATGGTGAAGGATGAGGGAGCGGGGGAAATGGAGGAGGAGGTGATTGTGAAGGAGAAGGTGGTGCGGGTGGTGGTGAGGGATGAGGGAGCGGGTGAGATGAAGGAGGGGGTGACTGTGAAGGAGTGGTGGGAAGGTGAGAAAGGTTGATGATATAGAAAGGGAGGTGGTACGGAAGGTTGGTGAGGTTGAGAGGGTTCAGATGGGGGTGTATGGGGTGACTGGTCTCTATCGCACACGATCACCGCGCGAAATGTAATCTGTGACTGACAGTATGACGCAGTGCAGTGGCATGATCACAGGATGTGTCAACATAAGACACTTGCCACTTGTTTTATTTATTGTATGATTTATTTTGTCATTCTTTTCGTAATTCTCATTTTACTATGACATGATCATTATTTTATATTTGTCCATTTTTCATCTTTTCATCTCGGTATGAGCGAGGTGTTTGAATGTTGGTGTGATAAATTACTGCAGCGGCTGAGAGAGAGAGAGAGAGAGAGAGAGAGAGAGAGAGAGAGAGAGAGAGAGAGAGAGAGAGAGAGAGAGAGAGAGAGAGAGAGAGAGAGTTTTGTTATCGAAGTTTTTCTTTGTTTTCCTCTTCTTCCTCTTCCTCTTCCTCCTGCTCCTCCTTCTCTTCCGTATCTTTCAGTTTCTCTTCCTCCTCCTCCTCCTCCTGTTCTCTCTCTCCTATTCGTGTTGTTCCTTTTGTTCCTGTTGTTTGCCCCTTTCTTCCCTCTGTCGCTCCTCCTTGTTCACCCTCCATTCATTGTTAGGTTTTCTGTCACATTTCATAAATAAGGCTTCTTCTCTCACTTCTACCACTTCAGTGTGGCATCTAGTACTGCCGCACATTACAAAACACTACGTCTAAATAGAATATTCGCCCAAAACTACCCAAATATCTGCAGTATTAAGAATAAAGAGGAATAATTCATTGTTGTTTAGTTTCCCCTTAAAGAAGATTCGTTTTTTTCTAATTACGTCATTTACTAAGAAACAAAAGGTTGAAAATCCTTCAAATTACAGTTACAGACTAGACCATATTGACCTTACATGTAAACATTACAAATATGACTCTTTCTCTTAGTTTTACCATTCAAACATAGTATTATACAACACAAAATAGTAGATTTAAATAGTATATACACCGGAAAACTCGTATAACAACAATAACCACATTAATGAAGTATAGGTTAGTGTTCCTTAAAAGACACACATTTTCTCTAATTACGTCACTCATTTAAGAAACATAAGGTCAAGCATCTTATAAATTTACTTAATAAAATGGACCTTATTGACCTTACAAATGAAAATTATAAATATGGCTCTTTCTCTGACATCTCCCACTTACACATAATAAATTGAATAGTAGATTTAAATAGTATATACAAGTAAAACTATCAAGAAACTCCTATAATAGCAATAAACAGGAATAATGAAGTACAGGCTAGTGTCCCTTAAAATACATACGTTTTCTCTAATTACGTCACGCCTTTAAGAAACACAAAGTCGAAAATTTTTCCAATTACAGTTACAAAATGGACCATATTGACATTACACGCATAACTACTATTACTACTACTATTACTACAACTACTACTACTACTTACAGCCTTTACTATCGCCGAGATAGTTGTACCACGTAACTTTCAGGGCTCCTTGTTGACCAATAGTCCAGCACACTACAAGGGCGGCCTGATAGTCCAAGTAGTCACCACATACGAGTGACCATTCACTACTCCTGCTACTACTGACATGCTGCTGCTGCTGCTGCTGCTGGTTGATGCAAATCTGACGGAGAGTAAAGGGTTAGGTTAAAAGTTGTAGTAGTAGTAGTAGTAGTGGTAGTAGTAGTAGTAGTAGTAGTAGTAGTAGTAGTAGTAGCACTAGTAGTAGTAGTAGTAGTTGTTGTTGTAGTAGTAGTAGATAGTAGTAGTAGTAGTAGTAGTAGTAGTAGTAGTAGTAGTAGTTAGGTTAGGAAGAGGAGACAGACAGAGAGAGAGAGAGAGAGAGAGAGAGAGAGAGAGAGAGAGAGAGAGAGAGAGAGAGAGAGAGAGAGAGAGAGGCAGACAAACAAATGACTATCTCCTTTCCGCTCCCTCCCTCCCTCCCTCCCTCCCTCCCTGTAGCACAATTTTTCAGCACAATTTCTGGCAAGTTACATTGAGACAGACTGCCTCTTCAAGACGACCACACTGCTGACTGGCCAGCCACGTGGAGTTTTATTTATTTATTTATTTTTTTCTGTAGGAGGAACACCGGCCAAGGGAAACAAACAAATAATAAGAAAAAAATAATAATACCAGTCCCCCAATAGGGTCCGAGGCGGTGGTCAAAAACTGAAGGGTAAGTGTGTTGAAGCTTCCCTTGTGAAGGAGTTCAAGTCACAGGAAGGTGGAAGTACAGAAGCTGGCAGGGAGTTCCAGAGTTTACCAGAGAAAGGGGTGAATGACTGACAATACTGGTTAACTCTTGCAATAGAGAGGTGGAGAGATCAGTGGTGAGAGAAAGAAGGTGTTGTGTAGCGAGGCCGCTGGAGAGGGGAGGCATGCACGTGAGGCACACTCCATACATGGGCGAGTATGGCCCCTGTACAGAGTTAGCAAGCTCTAAGGCCACGGAGACGAGGAGTGCCTGTGTTGTCACCACTGCCTCTATCAAAGCTACGTGACTCATTTCCCATGCATACTCTCTCTCTCTCTCTCTCTCTCTCTCTCTCTCTCTCTCTCTCTCTCTCTCTCTCTCTCTCTCTCTCTCTCTCTCTCTCCCTCCCCCCTTCCTCTCGCTTTCTCTATCTCTCTCTCCCGCTGCTTCCTTGGTTTAGTGTTGCCTGTGTTGTGCCCGAAAGCAGTGTTGTAGATTTTATTGCGCTGTGCCCGTAATCATTGAGTGACCGACCTGTGCGTGTGTTGCCGCGTCAGGAAGGGAGTGTTGCGTCTCCAGGTGAGTACTCCTCTTGCACAAACACACACACGCACCGCCACTGGCCACTCGTTCAGCAGTCAGGCTCTCTGTAAGTGCCGCAGGAAGAGGCGTGCCTCACTCAAACTGAAGGAAGCCACGCTAAGAAAACACACTTGTATTTAGGTACAGCGAGTGTGTGTGTGTGTGTGTGTGTGTGTGTGTGTGTGTGTGTGTGTGTGTGTGTGTGTGTGTGCATCTGTGTGTGTGTGTATGTGTGTGTGTGTGTGTGTGTGTGTGTGTGTGTGTGTGTGTGTGTGTGTGTGTGTGTGTGTGTGTGTGTGTGTGTGAGGATGACCATGATGATAATGATGGTGATGATGATGATGGCGATGACAATGATGATGATGACAATGATAATGATGATGATGATCATCATCATCATCATCATCTTGATGATGGTGGTGGTGATGATGATGCTGACATTGAAAAAAAAGTAATATATTTTCTAAATCAAGATGTTATATCAACAACCCTCCCCCCCCCCCTCTCTCTCTCTCTCTCTCTCTCTCTCTCTCTCTCTCTCTCTCTCTCTCTCTCTCTCTCTCTCTCTCTCTCCCTCCTTATCTGTGTGGACATCCGGCTAACCTTCGGTTTCTCATCTCACTACTCTTTCTACAAATCCATAAATATAATTCATGAATATAAATCCACAATATTATTATTAAACACTTCATGACAATGTGTGTGTGTGTATGTGTGTGTGTGTGTGTGTGTGTGTGTGTGTGTGTGTGTGTGTGTGTGTGTGTGTGTGTGTTATAACAAGACAAGTGGCATTAAAAGTCACGTAATTCAGCGACAAGCATTGCACGACAACATTACTGCGGTGATTAAAAGTACTCCTGTAAAATGCTACGTGGCATCATACAAGCCAGGCAGGAGGGCAGCGAGGCCCAGCGACCTTGAAAGAAGATAATGATGATGATGATAGTGATGGTGACAATAAGGATCATGATGGTGATGATGATGATGATGATGATGATGACGATGATATTGCTGGTCAAGTGACGTTGCTGCGAGCGTGGCGGAGAGGGAGATGACAGGAAGCAAGGGGCAGGTGGAGGAGGAGAGGGGAGCAGGGGGAGGAGGAGGAGGAGGAGGGTGACGACCACAACAACAACTGCAACTACTATTACTACTACTACTACTACTACTACTACTACTACTACTACTACTACTACTACTACTATTACTATTACTACTACTATTACTACAACTACTATTATTTCTACCACAGTTACTACTATTTCTGCTGCTGCTACTGATGCTGCTGCTCCTCCTCCTCCTCCTCTTAGTACTACTACTACTACTACTACTAATAATAATAATAATAATAATAATAATGATAATAATAATAATAGATTTACTACTATTAGGAGGAGGATGCGCGGGTGGAGAAAGATGGAGAGAGAGAGAGAGAGAGAGAGAGAGAGAGAGAGAGAGAGAGAGAGAGAGAGAGAGAGAGAGAGAGAGAGAGAGAGAGAGAGAGAGAGAGAGAGAGCAGGCAAATGTGTGTGTGTGTGTGTGTGTGTGTGTGTGTGTGTGTGTGTGTGTGTGTGTGTGTGTGTGTGTGTGTGTGTGTGTGTTATAACAAGACAAGTGTCATTAAAAAGCACATAATTTACCGACAAGCATGGCACGACAACATTACTGCGGTGATTAAAAGTACTCCTGTAAAATGCTACGTGGCATCATACAAGCCAGGCAGGAGGGGAGCGAGACCCAGCGACCTTGAAAACAGCTGACTGACTGACAAGAGAGAGAGAGAGAGAGAGAGAGAGAGAGAGAGAGAGAGAGAGAGAGAGAGAGAGAGAGAGAGAGAGAGAGAGAGAGAGAGAATAGTGCACTGTAAGATTTTTTGTTTGTTATTTCCGCAAATAAATTACAGTGTCCATGAATAATATTTTTATCTGTAATCCTGCACACACACACACACACACACTAATAACAATATAAATAATAAAAAGGGGAGCGAGACCCAGCGACCTTGAAAACAGCTGACTGACTGACAAGAGAGGAGAGAGAGAGAGAGAGAGAGAGAGAGAGAGAGAGAGAGAGAGAGAGAGAGAGAGAGAGAGAGAATAGTGCACTGTAAGATTTTTTGTTTGTTTTTTCCGCATATAAATTACAGTGTCCATGAATAATATTTTTATCTGTAATCCTGCACACACACACACACACACACACACACACACACACACACACACACACACACACACACACACACACACACACACACACACACACACACACACACTAATAACAACATAAATAATAAAAAAATATGAATCAAGGAATGACGGTAAAGCGGACAGGGAGGCTTGCAAGGAAGTAGTAGTTGTAGTAGTAGTAGTAGTAGCAGTAGTAGTAGTTGTAGTAGTAGTAGTAGTAGTAATAGAAGCAGTAGTATGAGTACTCGTAATAATAATTATTGTAGTAGTAGTAATAGTAGTAGTATTCATATTTGTACTAAAAGCTAGTCGTAATAATAATAGTCGTAGTAATACTAATAGAGGTAATAGTAGTAACAGTAATCGTAATAATAGTAGTAGTAGTAGTAGTAGTATTAGTAGAGCTAATATCAGTATTAGTAGCAGTAGTAGAAGTAGAACGAGTAGTAGTAGTAGCAGTAGTAGTAGTAGTAGTAGTAGTAGTAGTAGTAGTAGTAGTAGTAGTAGTAGTAGTAGTATACAGAATTGTAGTAGTTGTAATAGTAGTAGCAGTAGTAGTAGTAGTAGTAGTTAGTAGCAGCAGTAGTAGTAGTAACAGAATTGTAGTAGTTGTAATAGTAGTAGCAGTAGTAGTAGTAGTAGTAGTAGCAGCAGTAGTAGTAGTAGGCGCCAGTAGTGGCAGCAGTAGCAGTAATAGTAGTAATAGAATTCTAGTAGCACTAGTAATTATAGTAGCAGTAATAGTAGCAGTAGAAGTAACAGTAGTAATAGTAACAGCAGTGGTAGCAGCAGTAGCAGTAGTAGTAGCAGTATTTAGGTAGAGCGGGTGTGAGGTGCGGTTCACACCAGCTAGTCACTGTCACCGCTGTCCGTGACGTCATGAGTGGGGGGGAGGGAGCGAGGAGAGCACCTCGTGTGTGGGCGGCGGAAAGGGGGAAGGAGCGTGAGGTGGGTGGGGGCCGGAAGGAGTGGATGGTGGGTGGGGGGCGGGAAGGGGCGGCTGGTAGGCTTGGAGCGGGAAGGAGTGGGTTGCTGGTAGGGGCCTGGCAGGAGTGGGTGGCGAAATGGGATTAGGAAGGAGTGGGTTGAGGGAAGGGGGGGAGGGAGTGGGAGGAGATAAGGACAGGAAGGCGGGCTGGCAGGTAGTTGCCGTGAAGGTGCTGCTGGCTATTGGGCGGCCAGAAGTGCTGGCGGAAGTGAGAAGGAGTGGCTGGCGGGTGGTGGGGAGAGAGGTGGGGGGGAAGGAGGCGTCTCGGACTGACACAACAAGATGGCGTCTCTGAGAAGAGGGGCAAGTGTAGTTCCCCGGGCCAGCGGCATGATGGGACTAACAAAACACCAGCAGGAGGTCTTTCTGTACACAACATGCACATGTACACAACACACGTATGGCTGTACACCTGGCGGCTACTCAACACACCTGGTACACTACTGGTAGCACACTTCAGGGAGGGCTTGGCCAATCCTGGTTATCTTGACCACCACTAAGTCTATGAGGAGGAACACAATGCGATACACACGCGCACCACACAAGATACGCCGCCACACTGGCTGCAGACTGAGCGGCGTCCCTTTGGCTCAGTGTTTCCAGGCCGTTCGGTACTTGAGCGACACACAAAGGTCTACTTGATATACAGGGACTTGTTCAACCAACGAACACACTCATATCCACAAAAAACACCATATATCTACCAAAAAAATAAAAATAAATAAATAAATAGATAAATAAAATGAAATAGATAAATAAATAAATAATATTAATCAAATAATTAAATTTATACTAAATTATTAAAACTACTATTGCTTCTACTCTTACTACTACTATAACTACTATTACTACTACTACTACTACTACTACTGTGTGTGTGTGATATTGATAACAATTATAGTAGCAATATAACAACAAAAACATCTACTACTAATATTATTACCACTATTATTACTACTGCTATTACTAATATAAATACAACTACTGCAGCTGTTTTTGCAACAATTTTTAAGGCATTTCTAATAATATTCACATAGTATTATTAGCAGCAGTAGTAGTAATAGTGTTAGAGGTAGTAGTAGTAGTAGTAGTAGTAGTTGTAGTAGTAGCAGTAGTAGTAGTAATAGTAGTAGTAGTAGCAGTAGTAGTAGTAGTAACAAATCGCAAATATTACCTCTACCACTACTACTACTATTACTGCTACTACTACTTTTTTCCTCTCACAAAGGCTTCTACTCTCCTTACTTCTATTACTGCTACCACTAGTATTACTACCACCACTAATACCACTACAACCACTACTACTACTACTACTACTACTACTACTACTACACACGCTTGCTTATGGAGGTCGTGAACAGTTCCATCTGGTACAAACTTAGCTGTGATGCGAGCAATGGTGCGTCACCTTGGTGGATTCCTGTCAAAGTGTCTTCTGAATTGTCTTTGCACTTCTTTGACATTTTCGTGCCTCCAGTAACACTTTATGACAGATGTTCTTTCTTCAAAGCTTTGTCTTACTTCTGACATTATTATTTTGGCCAACTACTTCTGAAAAAAAAATTCAGTTAATTATAGCGAGTCAAACAAGGAGTACATTTTTGGATCTCTCTCTCTCTCTCTCTCTCTCTCTCTCTCTCTCTCTCTCTCTCTCTCTCTCTCTCTCTCTCTCTCTCTCTCTCTCTCTCTCTCTCTCTCTCTCTCTCTCTCTCTCTCTCTCTCTCTCTCTCTCTCTCTCTCTCTCTCTCTCTCTCTCTCTCTCTGTGTGTGTGTGTGTGTGTGTGTTTATACAGATAGATACAAATAGATAGATGTACACAGGTACAGACTTGTGCTTGTGGAGTATAAATGTAAGAGCATGAAGCACAGTGTGTCTCTCCCCACAGGCACCTCCCGCCTCACTCCTTGCTTCCTCCCGTCTCCCAGAGTCTACACACCTGCACTCTTGAGGTGAGTACACTTACTCTTTTCTTTCCTAGTAATTGTTTTCACTGTGTTTTCTATTGCACACAATTGGAAAAGGTGTTATTCAGAGGCATTGATAACTACACTTAAGTGTTAAGTGTGTGTTTAACGGGTTCTATAAATAATGTTCCTTATCGGGGAGAACAAAGTGAATTGTGATTGTTGGGCTAGGTAACAACTGTCCATTATCGGGCGATGCATAGTGAGGGTTGTGTAAGAATAGTTATGTTGGTGTATGGTTGCAGGAGTTAGCAGCCAACGGCGTTAGGTTGCCAGGTGGACGAGTAGGGCCGAGTGGTGTCAACGTGAGGGCAGTGTAGCTGATCGTGTGGAAAGTGGGGTGCCAACTCCACTGGTTCTAATTACAAGTCTGGTTGTAGTGCCGGACTGGAGCAACAAATATGCCCATTGGATCGAGAATGTGTAGTGCACTGATGTGGGTAATGTGAACTGGAAATATAAATAAGGATTAAGGCAAAATGGTATATTATGTTCCTTGTTACGTGGCACGGCTTCCTATAATCTCCGGCTACTCCTAATTACGAGTAGATGCCTGCCTTTCAGTGTGGTCAACGCCACGACACACCAGGTTTCCTTTAACATTCTCTCTCTCTCTCTCTCTCTCTCTCTCTCTGTAAAACAATATAAAAATCGATAACAGCAACAACAACAACAACAACAACCCCAGCTCCACACCATCTGGTTCACCACCACCACAGCCCCAACACAACAGCAACACAACCACAACCGTTAACACCTGTACCACCACCACCACCACCACCACAACACAAAGTACAAAACAAACTCGTGCAGGAAATTAAATCTGAATTGTGATCGGATTTATATAGTTTTTCCTCTACTTTATTTCCTTCTTCGTATTTCCTCTTTCGTAACAAATCGCTACTGTGGTTTTTTGTTTTGTTTTTATCTCTTCTTTTTCCTACTACTTCCTCTTCTTCCATTTTCCACTTACTCCTTGCATCTGCCCAATTTATTCACGCGGATTCTCCCCTCTTTTTCCCCCTTTTTCATTCACTATCATTCATTTCCTTCTTCTTTTTCATAATCAACACGTTTTCGCTTCCAGTCAATGCCTCTTTCCCTTTTACACATCCATTGTTATTCATTATTTTCCTTTCTCTCATCGATTCTCTCCTTCCCTCTTCTTCTTTCATTCTTTCTTTCTTTCTTCACTACAATTCCTTCCTTCCTTATCCTTACATTCATTCATTCTTGTTTTCCTCTCCCCATTCGCGCCTTCCTTCCCTCCTCCACACTCCTTCGCTTT